>NC_052630.1:92923384-93227343 GCF_016161935.1 Mauremys reevesii
TTTACCATAAGGACTGTAAAAACATCTTTGCAACATGTAAATCCAGACCACTGAATTCATGACAAGTTGTCTGCAGTAGTAGGCACCTAAGTGTTTATCATGATTTTCTGAATTGCTGAATGCCGTGGAATCCTCCCATAAGTCAAGCTGCTCATCCTATTGTTTCTCTAGTTTTGAGTGATCTCACTGTTTCAGAACAAGCCTCTCAAAGGATTGGAGCTCTTCCCTCAATAGTTGGTTGCCTCTCTCTGTAGATATGTAATCATATATCTAGATAGTTATTTTCCTGCCCCAACTCAACCACCAACACCACAGTATCTGACTGCTTCACAGATATGCATGAACTTATCCTCTCAGCAGCCCTGTGAGGTGAAATATTACTGCTGTTTTACAGATGGGGAACTTACGGGCAGAAAGCAACTACTTTGCTGAAGGTGTGGCAGAGCTAGGAATTGAACCCATATGACCTGAATGCCAGTCAGACCATGTAGTCTCCATAAACATTGTCATTATTTCTTTCTCTTTATCTTAAGGTTTTCTATCTACAGCATGCATCACTGCAGTATTGAAGCATAGTGTAGTACCTAGTCAAAGAAATCACTTTGGGGCACGTTGCATTGATTTGTACAGCGGGAAGGAAATTCGAGAAGGTGGATGTATATAAAATATATACATTTTAAATTTGTATATAAAAATAGGGAATACATTGTGCTGTAGTTGTGTGGTTTTGTGTGTGAGTAGGACATGGCTGCATTAGTTGTGCACATCAACCTGTATACCTCATCATAATATGCACATACCATGTTTTCCAGGAAAACTGTTTTAAAAGCATTTTAAAGAGCAAACTCTCTGACTGCTATTGGACTGCAATGATTTAAATGGCAGGGGAAATAGCTAATGTCTCCTGATGCTGTTTTGTTGACTCTGCTGCTTTTTGCTCTCTCCACTTACTACACAGAGATATCAGTTCTCTGCTTTGACTTCTGTACCCGATAAAACCTTAGAATGCTAGGTTTTATTGTTTCCAAAGGTGTATTGTTGTAGCCTGCCAGTAAAACTGTTCAGAGCTGTAGGAAGATCTTTGTGTTTGAAATGTTTTCCAAAAAAATCTGATAGAACATCTGTTGTAACCCCATCAACTATTGTTTCCTTTGTTCCTCAAGAGTATATTGGGTTATATTTGCTTACCCAGCTCTGTGTATTCAGTGTTCTCACATGTTCCATCTTTTCATGTTTTTTTAGCTTCATTTAGCCCATTTCTGGATCCACTGCCCTTCCTGTTGTTTCTGCTGCAATTTCTATCACTATTCTATACACAAAACGATGTTGGGAACATTACAGTTGTGTGCTTAAACACTCAACTGGGGAAATGTCAAAGATAAGGTTGCACAGGCAACCATACATTTCTGCTGTCTTATAGGCATATATTGTGACTGTAATTAATTACATGATTCAATTATATTTCTCTACTATGCTATAATACAGTTCTTTAACCTTAGATATATGTGTACAGTCTGGTAACTTTGAGCTCTTAAGTATCAGAGGGGTAGCCGTGTTAGTCTGGATCTGTAAAAGCAGCAAAGAGCCTTGGGGCACCTTATAGACTAACAGACATTTTGGAGCATGAGCTTTTGTGGGTGAAGACGACGAAGTGTATTCATGCTCAAGCTCCAAAATGTCTGTTAGTCTTTGAGTTCTTGCACTCTCTTCTTTGTTGCAAAGGTCCGTCATATATTTATATGCACCTGTGGACTTAGGCTTTTTACACAAGTTCTTTTCTCTCACTAAGGGCATGTATCTTAACCATCAGTCATGTACCAGATATATTCTTTTCAGCCAGCATTTGCAGGAGGCAGTTAACCACAAAAGTAACATAGGCCCCATTCCATTAAAGTGCTTAATTTTAAGCATCTGCTTTAGTGTTTTGTTAGATCAGGTTTTAATCAGGAACTGCTGCTGTTCTCCTTGCCCCCACCCCAAAGCCAGTCTTTGTTACACTGTGATGCTTTCTAGTCCTACCAAACTCTAAGGCCACATCTACACTACGCATTTTTAAATGAGAAAGCTGTGCCGTACAGCCGTGCCACTAAAAGGCGTGCAGTGTAGCCGCTGTTTGTTGGCAGGAGAGAGCTCTCTCACCAACAAAAAACTTCCACTCACAACGAGTAGTGGTAGCTTTGTCAGCCGGAGAGCTGACGCACCGGTGCTTTCTGTTGGCAAAACTTTTGTCGTGGGGAGGGGGTTCATTCCCCGATCAACAAAAGTTTTGTCATTCAGGTTCCAGTGTAGACAAAGCCTAAGTCAAAGTTGCTGTATTTCTTTGTGATTTTCTCCAAAATGTTTAACCAGATATTAGAAGACCAAAACGATCCATAATATTTCAAGCATGGTTGTATCAGTATTTTTTCCACTTTAAAGCATATTTCCATCTATGTGCTACGTAACACCCTATTCATTCACGCGTCAGCTGCCAAAAATACCAGTCTCTTGTGGATCTTGTTCCACAATTTCTGAAGGACTTTGGAGAAGTTTGACTTCTTCAGAACTATATTAATTAGTATTTAGAGATGACCTGGCACCCAGTCAGAGTCCTTTACATGAATGAAGTCAGGAGAACTGGGCTGGATTGATGCAGCAGTGTATTATTGCCTAGGCCAACAAGGCCTAGGCCTAGGGTGGCAAATTTATAATAGCAGCATTTTTGTAATCGCCGTGATTCTACCAATCATAGCGCGTATTGAAACCACCAATGACAGCGCAACGCCATTTAGTAAACAAACTCACGAGAATCCTAAACATTAATAATATGACCGAAAGGAAGAAATTAATCATTTTTAGTTTTGGATCCATGTGCGGTCCCGCGCTATAAGCGAAATCGCGCTATACAGACACGCATTCAAGCGAGGGTCCGCAGTACTTGTAATTTTATTTATAATAAAACTTGTAAATGTTCAATTATTTTAATGATATTTAGATTCATTTTAGTTCAAACGAATTTGTAAAAAAAACTAAAACAAGTTCATATGGAGCCGGGGGCGGCAATTATTTCAGGGCCTTGGAGTGGCAAAATCATTAATCCGCCACTGGATAGATGAGTTCAACAAGCCTGGCTGCAGGTTCTAGACCTGAAGAATAAGGTAGAGCAGAAGCTTGAGAGCATGATTTTTCTTTTTGCCTCCTGCTTCCTGTAGGTGGAACCAAACCCCATAGCTGAATTCCTAGGTCTGCTGAAGCTGCTCTTTGGTACGCAGGCAAAGATTTAGCACTCGTGTTCTTTCTCGCAAAACAGAGATTAACAGGAGTGTGAATGTGAGGTGAATTTGTGCCAGAACAGGATGCTGTTACCATTGTGTTGTCTCTGTGGACCTCAGGCTGTAACAAAGGAAAGGAAATGGAAAGATAAAAACAAATGCATTCTAAACCTGTTTACACAGTGTGAAAGGAAAACCTGGTTCCACAAATTCTATGAACAAGAAATTAAAATATATTGCACAGCATCTCTCCATCTTAACAGAAAAAAATAGCATACTCCCAACTTCTTCTAGGATTTTTTATCTTTAGCCTCTGAGCCTACTTAGATCTTGGACATGCCCAGGCTCTGTTTTGATAGTTCTGCCTCCGTAGGTTTGAACGGTCTGTTCTCAAGTTTGTATCTGCAGTCTGTGAGAAAAGTAGCTAGCAGCCTTTGCAGATGCATATGACACAGTGGGTCTGTAGCTGGTATAAGAATTATAAAGATCAGTTTCCATTACTGTAATTACTGTATAAATCCTCTCTTTAAGAGGATTATAACAGGCCTGTTTTTTAACCTTGCCTTGAGCTGAAACTTGGACCCAGTTTTGACGTGTGGCACACTAAGTTCTTTTTCTGTCTCCTCTTCTCTGCAACAGCTTAAGTTGGTCATTTTTTTCTTGGACTCTGTTCTGAGTTTAGAAAGCTTACATTGGTGGTTGCACTCTGTCACTGTACCTGGTCCTGACCCAAAGGCAAGACCAAGTGGGGTCCACATTTTAGTTAAATCTGGAAAGCACCATTTCCCCCTTTGGAAGCTGTAACTTTTTTTCACTTACCCACCTGTGCTCCAAAACAGGTGTGTAAGAAGGCTGTGAGGTGCAAGATTCCCAATCTTTTTTGGTCATTTGGATCAGTGTAATATAAAGAAAGCTCTCAGCCGAATCAGTAGTGTATCCCTTTCAGTTGTACAGGATTGCATGAAACGGGGGTTTGAAGCAGCCCCAGCGCCCTGGCAGGGTAGAGTGCACACATCTAAAAAGGAGGTTGGCCGTGATGTGCTATTACTGAAACATGTAGGTTGGGGCACCACTGCTTTAAAAAGCCCTGGCATGCTTAGGATAGTTGTATGCCAGGTGGCAGCTGTAACTTGTATTTATCAGACGTATTATTTTAACAAGTACCAAAACACACAATGTTCATTTTGCTGTTCAGATTCACTGTGCTTTGGACATATTTTATGGTAAATATCTTGTACCAAAAATTGTTGGGAATGAAATGGTTACTATTTTCTGTTCTCTTTAGAGACCTCTTTCAAACCCCTTGCATTTACTGAGAGGAAGACGTACGGAAAACATGTGATGGGAAGCCACTGTCTGCTAAGGAGCTGACTGATACCAGCGTCTGTGTGACTGACTGTCCCTGCATAGTCTGAAGAGAGCAGGACTACCCCACTGTATGGATTGCATAGACAATAGCAGAAGCCGGGGAAAGGAGGAATCTTTATCTTTCAGGGCTGTCATTTCATGATCTCATCCACTGTAGCCCTACCAAGAGGAAGATGTGCACCACTTTTCAGTTATTTTGTTAAATAAGCATGAGCAATGAACATCATGCTAACAGACACAATTCCTGGTATCTCATACAGTATCTTGAATTTAAAAGCGTGTGCTAGTGTAAGTGTGTATCTGGGAGGTATGGGGGCTGGGATGAAAAGTGACTGACTTGACATTCGCTGTCTTTCTCCCAGCTCCTTTGCAAAAGTAGGAACAGAATCAGAATAAAAAATGTTTGTTTTACAGCTGTACCAAGTTACAGCACACTCTCCCTCCTCCTTCCCACTTGCATCAAGTACATCCTGTACTTTTGGCAACATGTTGACTGGATATTTAAAAGCTGTGAACTGTTCTGAAAGTTTCACATACAGGGTTATGAGCCATGTGTGTTTGATCAAAATTCAATTACTGCACTGTACCATGCTTGGAAACCTATCATCCCAGGTTATGAAGTATGACGAAATAGGCTAATCTAATTGGTTCAGTATGGGAGCAGTATCAACCAAGCTTGTTATGATAAATAGCTTCCTGTGTTAAAGGTTCTCTAGAGCTTAAGTATCTTGGCTCACCTCCTCCCAGAAAATAAGAATATTGTTCCCTGAGAACAGTTACATCACTGCCCCTCTTCTACAATCACAATTAAGGGGTAAAATTTTTCATTTTGCTACTCCTTGAAAAGATAAACAATGGATGAGTATCTGCCCCATTTCTCACTTCCCCACTTCTACCTCTTCTCCCCTCACTGCCCCCTCCCCTCCCAGCCAAGGCTAGATCATCTTGTACTCACCCTGGTTGTTGGATCTGTTTTACTACTGTTTGAGACAATCCCAAAGAGAACGTTAAACTTGCTGTGGGCTGGAGTTTGGGGGTTGTACGGTTTTGTATTTGGGGGAGTAGAATTAAATGGTGAATCATATTAATATTTCCAAGCATCCAATAAAACTGCCTTGTCACAATGAATTGTATATCTATGGAAATGTTGCTATCCACTTGGAATTTTTATTTTAGTAGTAGTTTAAGTCCATTGTGCAAGTGCTGACATAAGAGTTGAGATGGGCTAGTGTTCTAAGCCGGGATTTGTGATTGCTAAATGTGTCCCTGAGACAATGAGCTCAGTCCCATGAGAAGGCACTAGCTCCATGGTTTTAGCAGACCCGTCTTCGGCAATAACTGATTGTCTGTGGTCCTGATGTCAGAGTAATAGACTGCGGCAAGGGATAGAACATGGAAAAATGGATCTTTATGCTCCCTGGCCACATGTGTGTTATCATGCGTCAAGTGACGATTTGAGTGAGGTTACAACTACTCATACTCTCAAATCCCTTTAGGACAAAATGATTTTGTGGTTGCTATTTTAGCTTAGGCAGAATACGGTCTGGATCTTTTTAAACACTTTTAATATTAGTGGAACTACTCCCACGAGTAAAGTTATTCACATGCATAAGTGTTGGTAGGATCAGACCCTATGTGACTGAGTCTTGGTGTTTTCCCCAAGAGTGCTTAAAACCTGATTAAGTCTGTATGGTGATTAATGTCCACTTACCACCTCTCTCATACCTCACTGCAATTTGGTTTTAAGCCTTGATCTCATTTTAGTTCACCATTTAAATATCCTGCTTAACTTTTTGCTTACAAATGTACATAATGCTGAAGTCTGTATTTCCAGCGTATGAGATCTACTGTACATAATGGCATTTCATTATAAAAAGCAACAACTTTAGTCACCACAAGATCAACTGATGACTAAGTCCAGCAATACAAAATTGCCTCGTTATCTCTAGCCTGCTTCTTGCTTGCTTATATATACCTGCCCCTGGAAATTTCCACTACATGCATCCGACGAAGTGGGTATTCACCCACGAAAGCTTATGCTCCAAAATGTATGTTAGTCTATAAGGTGCCACAAGACTCTTTGCTGCTTTCACAGATCCAGACTAACACAGCTACCCCTCTGATACAATACAAAATTGGGGAGTGCAGAATTCACCACAACAGACAAATATCCATGTCCACATAAGATGATAAATATGCCTTTCCTATGCTCCTTAGCACTTTGAAACCCAGATTTGATCAATTCTTTATTTTACGGTGTTTGTTTTCATTTTTTCTTTAAAAATGCAATTAGTCTAACAACTGAGAGTCAATGCAATTCTCCCCAAATATCTCAGATGAGAGTAATCCATTTTATCTTCATAAAGTTCCCACAAGAAGTGCTCACAGAGACAGTAGCTTTAACTTCAAAAATAGAATGTGACCGTAGGCACTTATGCTAATCTCTTTTTTGGCAAATCAGCTTTTTTGTATTGGATCTCGCTTGATTGAATAGCACTGGAGCTGCCAGAGTAAATGCTATTATCAGTGTACAGTAATTAAGGAAATAGTCCTTGTCACTCTAACACTGTCCAGGCTGTGTCTACTGTAACAAAGTTAATGGTAAAGAAATCTCTTTAAAGAGTAAGCTACTGGAGTGTGGTTACTTTTGACATGCGGTGAAACTATGCAGTGTTGAATTATAGGTTATGAGAAAATGTATAAAATAGGCCAATTGAAACCTAAATGCATGCTGCTGAACTCTAATACGTTATTACACAACAAATTAAACAGTTAACCTACTGACTCAGAGCCAGTTGATTGACTCTGAATCCCCATCCCAAAAAAAGAGAGATTCTTCTGTCATTCAAAAACCTCAAGACCTTTGCAGCACAGGGAAAAGCCTATGTAAATGGCGAACCATGCAGCATAGCAACAGAATCAATACATCTGGGCCCTTTCTAACCAACTTGGGGAGTGAATTTAAGTATAGAGGACTCACTCCAATTAACAGCTTGCCCCCAAATTCCCTCCCACTTAAAACTGCAGACTATTAGTCTGTGCTTCAGCTGATCACACTTGTGATCGGACATGGATAGGGGCAGAGTTCCTAAGTAGTGAAGACAAACCATTTAGGACCTCCTAAATTAAAACCAGCAGCTTCAGTTGCACATATAAATAAAACTATGGCACAATAGTGTCATTCTCATTGTGAGAAATGCCACTTAGTAAATGGGTAAACTCCATTCTGCACTACCTGAAGTTTCCAAGTGATCAGGAAAGCTCATTGCAGTAAGATACTGTGGAGGTGACAAAGGCATTAATAACTATGACAAGGTGTGCATTTGTGAAGAAAGATTATGGATTATGATCTCTTGCCAGGTTGAATTACGTGCAGAAAATACGAGGTTTAAGCGGGTTATACGGTAACCAGGCAAAGTGTTAATATTAATCAAGAACTGTGGTGGAAAACATTGTCCAGGGTATAAATACCTGCATTGCAAAAAAAAAAAAAACACACGAGTCTGTAGAGTAGAGTAGTTATACAAATTGATATAATGGGAAAGGAGAACAAGTCATAACTATGCACCAGAGTCCAAAGGATGGCTGCTAATGCAGTACACCAGTACCTGTAAGAAGCAGTAGAGTAGCCAAAGCTCATGTATGTCTTTTCTTTTTCTCAACCTCATATCTGTGTAATGGGTGTGTGGTAATACATTTTTCATGTTATTAAAAAATGTGACAGCTTTATGTTTGGCTACATTATCATCTGGAATTTTAACATTCTCCATAGTGCTCCATTTTAATGCATTGACATTCTGAAGGCAGGGCATCATAGGTAATAATTGGAGATATACCAATCTCCTAGAACTGGAAGGGACCTTGAAAGGTCATTGAGTCCAGCCCCCTGCCTTCACTAGCAGGACCAATTTTTGCCCCAGATCCCTAAGTGGTCTCCTCAAGGATTAAATTCACAACCCTGGGTTTAACAGGCCAATGCTCAAACCACTGAGCTATCCCTCCCCCCAACCGCTCCATTAAATATTTGACACAATGAAGCATCTTCTAAGTAAAGTAACTGAGCCATCCAGTGTAGTTTAGGTGGTACTTTTAAAAAACAAAATTGGCAGAAGTGTTTTGTGTGTATTCAGCGCTCGTTTTGTTTGTCTCTGACTAGAAATAGATTTAGGCCCCAATCCAGCAAAGCACATGCTAAAGTTAAGCACATACTTTAGTGACTTCATTGACTTCAATAGACTACTACACTTAAGTGCTTTGCTGGATCACGGCCTGGGTTCTGTTGTATGCAGGTCACTGATGTTCTATGCGTTGTTCCAAAGGCTTTTTTTTAAAATGGGCCTATCTTGACATTTAGAACTGCATATTTGAATCGCAAGAGGAGGATGCTGGTCAGAATTCAAAAAATTATAGCACACGCAGTGAGTTTTTTAATTCAGGCCTGCCAAATGCAAAGGCAGATGCTTTCTCATTCTCTAGCTCCTGGGTACACATTCTACTTTGCTGTTTCAAGGACAAAGGAAATGCTTATCCAATTAGAAGAGGCATGAGATAGTGACATAACAGCTTTTTCCTTAAATAAAAAAAGTTGGAAAAAGAATTTTGACACTAAGTCATTAAGTGCTATTAAAATAATGAATACACCATAAATCTAAGCATATGCATAGGTCATATTACAAGTTGTGCTGCTTTTGTCACTAAAGTTGCGATGAGACTACACGATTCCTGCTCTACACAAGTAACTTGTCCAAATTGCATTTTAAAGGCCTCACTTTAAAAATGAGATATATATAAAAATGTAAGCCAATTAAATGTGAAGCCAGACCCTGCTATATTTGTAAATTTGATATCTTTATAAAGTTTACCTTGGATGATGATAAATGTGATATCTTTATCAGAACTGCTTTGATTCCCCTACAGACTGAGTGATAATAGAGACAAGCAAGATTCTTTCTTTTCTGACTAGTTCTGTGGAGAGTATCAGCAAGAAGAAATAGTTTTCCCAAAATATTTCTGGTTTTATATCATATTTGGGTCCTGGCTTTATGGTCTATGAATTTCAAATCTGAGATGTAGGCACCTTGGAACCACAGGCTCAAATCAGAGTCTTAGAAAAGTAAAGCTAGAAGGGACTTCAAGATGTTATGTAGTCCATCCCCCCTTGCTAAGGCATGATTAAATATTCCTTGAACCATCCCTGACAGATGTTTGTCTAACTTGATCTTAAAAGCCTCTAGTGGTTGGGATTCCACAACCTCTCTTGGTAACCTGTTCCAGTACTTAACTATCCTGAAAGATTTTCCTAATATCTAACCTAAATCTCCCTTGCTGCAGATTAGAATATCAGGGTTGGAAGGGACCTCAGGAGGTCATCTAGTCCAACCCCCTTCTTGAAGCAGGACCAATCCCCAAACAGATTTTTTGCCCACAATCCCTAGATGGCCTACCTCAAGGATTGAACGTGCAACCCTGTGTTTAGTAGACTAATGCTCAAGCCATTGAGCTCTCTCTCTCTCCCCCACAGAGGATGATGGCTTGTTGTCCTACTTGTCATCCATGAGTTCTTGAAGATAATCACTAATGGTTCCATGGTTGCTTCAAGTTCTTTAAGTGCCCTGCTGAACTGAATACTTCTAACTTATCTAAATATTTTCTAGCCTGTTTTTTCCTATTCTGGCTTGTGTTCCTTCCCCCTTGTTAATATTAATTGTGTTATGCATCCAGTCACAATTAAATCTTTGAATCAAGACAAGCAAAATAGGTATTAAATACCTCCACTTTCTTTGTGTCATGTGTTACTACCTCTTCTTCCCTGCTAAGGAGCAGACTTACGCTTTCCTTAGGGGTCTTTTAGCTGAGCCTGTTAAGAAAAAATCTCCTCTCTCTGTGGACAATAAAGGTTCTGTGGCTGTTTGTTTATTAGAAAAGGATAGTTCTTCCCCTTGGTTGTGCTGTGTAAGTTCAATGCCACAATTATGAATGAGGCTTCAAAAAATCAGGAGATTGGCTTAAAATTCATGCAGTTTTGAAAAATAATACATTTTGAGGTCTTGTTCTTTGCTTCTGAGTTCTGAGCCTTCAGAGTGCACTTGGGTCATGTTTTCAAGCTTTTCTCTGAAAGCATAAGGGCTAAAACTTTACTTGTTCCTTCAAGAGAAAGCTGAGAGTCTCACATAATCACATGAATCCAGAAACTGGAACTTTAAGAAGGACATCATGTCATGAGACTCAAAATTATGATAGTTGGCACCACTGCAAACCTCCCACCAGAAGATTTTGGGAGCACCTGGCACCCAGCAACACCAGGTTGTAGCACCTTTCAGAGGAGCCCCTGTTGAGGGCAGCAGTTCTAGACCTGGAGATTTGTTTTATGGGGCTACGGATTGACTGGCTGGTTGGGGAGGTGTGGGAAAAGGGAGAGGGAATAACTGAATAGAGAGTTAGGTGATGAGTTGGCAATTGCCCATCCCAGTCCTGAGGAACATCAAAGGGCATGGTCCATAGTAGATTAATGGGCTTTTGCTCCTCTAGTACCCTGATGTGTGCAGAGATGCAACCTGGGCTGGCAATGGAGAGTGAGTATCATGGCCTCCTGCTCCCGACTCCTGCCTGCTGTCGGCCAGCACATGTTGTGGATGTTTCCAAGCTTTGGTCCATTGCCTTTTAATCATTTATTGTGGCTGTATACATGAATCATGCTGCTGTCCTATTCTTTTTTTATTTGTATCAGATAACATCCCCCTGCCCACATGATTTCAACCCTGATACTACACTTCCCCAATTAGCTTTGAATGAAGTCCACACCTCTCTGCCTTCCCTGGTGTCCTCCTCAGCTCGGGGGGAAAGTCTACCCATTGCTTGCATCTCCCCAAGAAAATTGGAGACCTCTCCAAAAAATTAAAAACTGTGTTCGATGATGCTATGCACTATTGTATGGCAGTGAGCCACAATTTCACAAGCAACCTGCAAATTCTTGCTGCATAGGCCAGCAGTGCCAGTGACTATCCACTAAGACAATGTTCCTTCCCACAAGAGGTACTGCCATCAATGTGCACACAATTCACCAGTAACCACTAAGGAATCTGGATGAGGGCCTGCTACTAAAAAGCAGTGAGTGATGTGGAGTTGCAGACAGGCTGCTAACCAACCACCCTCACCATTCAAATCCTTCCTAAAAATTCACTTCCTCTGCGCTGCCTTCACAAACTGTATTAAGAAAGAAAACAACACTCAAACCCAGGGCCATCGAGGGGTAATTGAGTAAGCAGAGGAAGGATGGTCCAGCAGTTCTGGCACTAGCCTAGGATGTGGAAAACTGGCTTCATGTCCCTGCTCTTCCACAGATTTCCTGAGTGACACTGGGCAAGTCACTTAGCTTCTCTGTGCCTCAGTTCCCAGCTGTAAATTGGGAACAAGACTCCTGTGAAGATTAAAGCTTGAGTGTGCTCAGACATTTGAGCACCTACAATAGATTTAACCACACTAGCGTGTTATTGTAACTCTTGCCACCTCCCCCCACCGTTTTGTTTGTTACCTTCTGTTGTCTTACATCTACAAGTGGAACTCCTTTGAGACAGAGCTGTGCCTTGGAATATTTGGGGCACTCTATAAAAAATAAGTCATAGCAAATCATCTTAACTCCTTGACTGGCCAAAGTGAAAGCCCTCTTGGTGTAGGACTTGGAGTTGGAGAATGAAGGCAAGTGAGGACGGCTGTTAATGTTGTTATTGCTTACTTCCTTATATAAATAACTGCCATGTGGATAGATGAAGTGTTGTTCAATCTCCCAATTCTTTGTTCCCCAGAGAATTTTAGTGAGTTATAAATCTCCTTAGCTGTTGACACTGAAAAAGCCTTTGGTGGTGGTAGTGGCATATTTCTAGAAGGTAAAGAGGAGTTTGGAATATTTTTCCACGTCTCTGATTAGTTCTTTAACAGTTACCATGGTGCTATTTGCTCCATACACATGCAACAGCTGTACTTTTCATCCTGCCATACAGCAGCTCTGCTCCTTGATGCATAAACCATGCAGCAGATTCATTGGTTCAGGAGGTTAAAAGTTATTAACTGAAAATCAATTGAAATAAAAGAGTCACATCTGCCGCAGAAACACAATTCACTCCCCCCCGACAGCCTTCCCCTGCACTGCAGGAAAACAAACTGCAACATTTGGGGAGAGCAGAGATAGCTGCAAAACTGTAACAACAGAGAGTGAGGCCGGATCTAATTAAATATTAAAGCTTTTGAGACAAAATGTCCAGTGACAAATAGTTCAACATGGAGCAAACAAACAGTTCAGTTGTTCACATGACTGTCCTCTGAGATCAGGTTGCTAGGCATTTCAGTGCAGCAGCTACAGGACAGACTGTACTTCTCAGAAGTATTTTTGTAATAAAAGTTTCTAGCGCTTACACAACCAAACTGATCAAGTGGGTAAGCTTTGGAAGTGAGTATTACTCGTCTTCTGTTAGTTTCTTTCAGGAAAAAAAATCCCTAGCAATATAGAATAAAAGAAAAATAATGAGAAACTAATTAATCATGTTGCCTTTCTATATTTCAATACAAAAGCCCTTGTTCTCTCTGAAAGCTGTCGGAACAGCATGCACTTACTGCATTACGTAAGAAGTATCCCTGGGGGGGAAATCTGTTATAAAGTAATTTAATTCTGGTTGACTTTCTGGGTAAAAACCTTTATTATCTAGAGAATTATTAAAAATGTGTAACATGGACAATTTGACAGAGTATTCGATTTATTAAGAACTTTAAAAGTCTTTCCTTAATACACAAACTGTATCCATAGGGCAGTTATAAAGGCAGCTTGCAAGTTATTCACAGTCCACTAGATGGCAGCAGATTAACTCTTTGAATGCCAGAACATGCTATATTTACTAAAAAGGACATCCCTTTCGGAGTGGCATAAATAGGTGTTGGACTGTAGACACATTTTATTATTGTATTTATCATTTGTGTTACCAAAGTGTCTAAAAGCCCTAGCTCTGGACCAGGACCCATTGTTTCTAGTTATAAAGGGAAAGTAATTAGTTTTGGGTGCTTGATCTGAGATATCTTAAAGGGGCCTGATTTTCAGAGGGTGGGTGACTCGAATTGGGCACCCAAAATTGAAGCACCCAAAGAATCACTAGTCACTTTTGAAAATATGAGCCAAATAGGATGCCCCTTTGCAATTTCTTATACATTACATTATAGTGGATCACGACAATGTGATGCAACTGCAAAAAAAAAAAAAAAAAGGCTACCAACGTGCTGGGGTGTATTAACAGGAATGTCATAAGTAAGACGTGGGAGGTAAGTGTCCCACTTTCCTCGACACTAATCAGGCCTCAGCTGGAATACTGTGTCCAGAGGAGCGCAACAAAAATGCTAAATGTTTACAAAACCTGACTTGTGAGGAAAGGTTAAAAAAAACCTGGGCCTGTTTAGTTTTGAGAAAGGGCTGCTGTAAAGAGGATGGTGATCAATTGTTCTCCATGTCCACTGAAGGTAATGAGAATAATCAGCTGCAAGGGAGATTTTGGGCAAATATTAGGAAAATCTTTCAAACTATACTGGTAGTGAAGCTCTGGAATAGGCTTCTAAGGGTGGCTGTGGAATCCCCACTGGAGTTTTTAAAAAGGGGTTGGATAAACACCTGTCCAAGCTGGTCTAGGTTTACTTGATCCTGCCACAGCGCAGGAGGCTGGACTTGATGACTGGTCCCTTCCAGCCCTGCATTTCTCTGAGTCTATTAAAATCCCAATTGCATTCCAAGGAAATCCTCGGATACTGTAGGAAGTAGAGTTGATGACTCAATAATTAGCAATCTTTCTTTTGAGTCAGAACTGAGCCACTCATGGCCTGTCGTACCCTATCTGTCATCACTCGTTCACTAGCAAAATATCTACTCCCAATGGCCCAAGATGTCAGCCTCCATTGCCCACTTGTTACATTTTTAAACAAGCCTTATCTCCCATGCTGCCCCACAGGCTTGGGCGGGGGTCCCCCATAAGCATCCACAATCCTACCTTATTATCCTCCCTCAAAACCCTCCTTAAAATGCCCCAGAGCCATGACGCCTACAAAAATCTGACAGCAGTTAGGCCACTGGTGCACTGATACCTTTCACGATGCCCAATATTTTCTCATTGTTTCCTTGTACTCCCTGTCTATCTGTATCCATCTGTTTTCTGTTCTTGTCTTAGACTTAGATTGTACACTCATTGGAGAAGGGACCATCTTTTGTTCTGTGTCTGTACAGCACTTAGCACAATGTGGTCTTTAGCGTGACTAAGGCACCAAGGCACTTCAGTCAGACAAATAAAAAAAATAGCAATATTCCTTCCTGTCAGACATACAACTAGCACCATGGATTTGTGGTAATTAAAGGTTTTACAATAATTTTTGCAAGAGTAGGTGCAAGGATCTTAGCCCTAATGTCCTGGCCAAGTTGCAACACTGCTTTTTATATCCCACCTAAATACATTTCCATTGTAGTTTCATTTAAATTATTCTTCACTTCTGTGAGATGGCTGCATTTTATTGGCATTAAAGTTGTATATACAGTTTGCAAAGTGTTTTGAGATCCTGCTAGATCAGTATTTCTCAAATGTATTTGATTGCGTCCCCCTTCGTTGCATTTGTAGAGGTTTACACACACACACACACACACACACACACACACACACACACACACACACACACACATGCCGATATATGCGGCAAAGGTACTTCACTTGAATCCGTTTCGTCATCTTTGTTTTCCCTTGAGTTGTTTTTTTTTTGCTGTTGTACGAATGAGCCAACGATCCATTGTAATAAAAGCAAAAGCAAAACTGTGATCGTGGTCGATGCTTACAATTAAACGTGCATGCCACATTGTAGCAAACAGATTAACGTTCAGATTGTAACGACTTTGTATCATGCTAGGCAAGCTTAACAGACATCTGTCCAAATGCACAGCGCCACCTAGAGTCAAAGGCACAGTGCCAGCTGAGGACCTGATATGTCTGGAGGAATCAGCTTTGCTAGTTATTCATTGTTGTGGGTAAAATGGGCGCAGTACATTTTTCCCCCCTAAAGCTTCTCATGGCCCCCCCCAGAATACATTCTGCACCCCACCTGGTGGCCTGCCTCCCCCACCAGTTTGAAAGCCTCTGTTCTAGATGAGAAGTATGTACAAAGTATTGGTATCAGTATAGTCAGAAGCCATTGGTTGGGTTTCTGAGGGTGTCATTTTCACTCCCTTGATTAGAATCTATACCATTGTTCTAGATTATCTAATCATTTCGAAAATTTAGCTTTTTTGCTTAGTTATTATTACTTTTATTTCTACCCTCAGATCATTGGCTCAGGGCCTCATTGTTCCAGACGATGATTCAGCAATTAACCAAAAAAAGACCCTATAGAGCAGGGGCAGGCAAAACTTTTTGGCCTGAGGGCAGCATTGGGTTTCTGAAATTGTATGGAGGGCCGGTTAGAGGAGGCTGTGCCTCCCCAAACAGTCAGGCATGTCCTGGCCCCTATTCCCTATCCGAACCCTCCTGCTTCTTGCCCCCTGACAGCCTCCTGGGACTCCTGTCCCATCCACCCCACCCCACCCCATTCCCTGTCCCCTGACAGCCCCCCAATCCCTGACCCTGACTGCCCCCTGTCACCCCATCCAAACCCTCCTCTCATTCCTGACTGCCCCCTGGAACCCCTGCCTGCCCCCTGCTGCTCCATCCACCCCACCCTCCTTCCTGACTGCCCCTGTCACCCCATCCAAACCCTTCTCTCATTCCTGACTGCCCCCTGACTCCGCCCCATCCAACCACCCCTTCTCCCTGACCGCCCCTGGAACCCCTGCCTGCCCCCTGCTGCCCCTCCTGACTGCCCCTGTCACCCCATCCAAACCCTCCTCTCCTTCCTGACTGCCCCCTGGGGATCCTTGCCCTCATTCAACCCCCCTGTTCCCCACCCTCTGACTGCCCTGAACCCTATCCACATCCCTGCCCCCATACCGCGCTGCCTGGAGCACCGGCAGCTGGTGGTGCTACAGCCACGCCACCCAGAGCACCAGGACAGGCAGCCGTGCCACCCAGCTGGAGCCATTGCGCAGCACAGAGCACCGGGTCAGGCCGCAGCTCTGCAGCTGTGCTGCCCCAGGAGCTCGCCGCCCTGCTGCCCAGAGCATTGCGCCGGCGGCGGGGCAAGCTGAGGCCAGCAGGGGAGGGGTTGGGGGCTAGCCTTCCAGGCCAGGAGCTCAGGGGCCAGGCAGGAGGGTCTCGTGGGCCGTAGTTTGCCCACCTCTGCTATAGCGCTTACAAACATTGCGTTATTGTGGAGATATATGTGGAGACCATAATTAAAATATTGTAATCAAAAGAGAAGGTCAACACATTTAGGCTATTTTGGTCCAAGGTGGGAAGCAATTTCCATAGCCAAAGGACCCTCTTGGAGAACATCCTTTCCCTCCAAACCAAGGGGCTCCAGCACCTTTGCTGATTGCCACTGTGATGCTATAGACAGTGGTAATCCCTGAGAGACCCTATCTCAGGTATGTCCCAGGCTGCCTGAAGCTTTATAAGTCAAAAACCAGCTCCTGAAACGCTAGTTGAAACCTTACACTGGTCATCCTATGTGAGGAAAGCAATGTATAATGTTGGTCTGTAGTGTGGGTAAAGGGGGTTAGGGAGGAGATGGCACATGCTAGGTCAAGGGTGCTGTACCAGCTTGAATGTATAAATGCAATACTGTCATGGTGATAATACTTAGCACTTTCCTTTTTTGAAAGGGCTTTAGAAGCAATAACTTATATTAAACCCTAACAGGCAATTATGGTAATTTCCAAGTGAGGGGAAATTGAGGCAGGGAGGTTAAATGAAATCATCCAAAACCTTAGGAAGAATTACTCTTGGAGCCATAATTAGAACCTAGTATCTTTCCTTTATTGTTTAAAACATTGCCGCTAAAACAGGGTTCAGTGCGCGGCAGAGCTGTACAAAGGCACACGTTTGAATGATCGGAAATGCAGTCCGCTAGGTTTAATGCTGCCGTGACGTCTCTGGAGTTACACTAAGGATGAATTGAGGCCTACAATCAGCAGTGACTTTATATGATAAGTTGTAGTTTTCAAAATCAGAAGCCATTTCAGTTTTTCTTAAAGATCTACTAATAAACCCTCCTGGCTTTTTCTTTTGAAGTAGAAGCTTTATTGATACATTTTCCAGAGATGCCCTCATTCTAATGGCACAAAGCCAATGTGCAAACATTTGCTGAATTTTTGCATACGAGCAATCTTTTCCTAAAACCAGTCATTAGGGGTTGTACCTCTTCAGGTAGGTGGCCTTTTTGAGTGACAGGAGCCCTGTTGAGGTAAATGGGGCTACATTTTTGAATAAGTACTACCCAACATGAGGAAGAATTGCAAAATTAAGCCCATAGAAAGATTCCCACTGACTTCAGTGGGCTCTGGATCCATCTCATAATAATAAGGCTATGTTTATATAGCACCTTATAATCAAATCAAGGTCTCGCTAATATTGTGTATATTTTATTTAGCCATCTTTTTAAAAAGGCCCCAAATGCTTTTGACAAATTTCCACGTCCCAGGTGAGCTATGGCCTGTTATGTATCTTTCTTCTTATTCTCCCACGTTACCGTTTGTCCTCCTGAACGTTGTGGACCCTCCATTAAAAGTAAGACTGTGAACCATTTAGGGTGGCCAGATTGCAAGAGTAAATGTGTGGGGTGCTGGGCAGTTGTGGTGGGGCTGTGGTGGGGCTGGGGGGGGGGGTGCTGGGCAGTGGCAGTGGTGTGCAGGGCAGTGTGCATTTGTGGTTAAAGAGTTGTGAGGGGGTGCTGGGCATAGTGGGTCCGGGGGACGCTGGGCACAGTGGGTCTGGGGGACACTGGGTGGGGGGAGCTGGGTGGTGCAACCTGGCCTGCTGCTGAGGGGGCAGGGTTTGCATGGTGTGGGCAGTGCGCAGAGCCCCCTGGCTGCCCCTGACTCTAGGAGGTGGGATGGGATCCTGGCGGCACTTACTTGGGCAGCTCTGATTCCTAGGGTCAGGGGTGGCCAGGGGGCTCTGCATGCTGCCCACGTTCACAGGGCCCACCCCCAGAGCTCCCATTGGTTCTGACGGAGCCGGCTCTGGTGGCGGGTGCAGCAAGCGGACTGGAGACCCCCCCTGGCCGCCCCAGGCCTAGGGGCCACAGGGTCCTGCTGGCCACTTCCTGGGAGCTGCGTGGGAGCCTGCCAGCTAGGATGACCAATCCACTCCAGCCCCGCACCAAAATATCAGGACAAATGGCATCCCGACTGTACATCGGTCAGGACGCGGGACAAACAACTCAATATTGGGACAGTCCTGATTTTATCAGGACATCTGTTCACCCTAGAACCAATGAACTAACTACAATTAGTGTATTCTGATGTTTTGAGGGTCACCATCACCATAGTAACTGACCATGGTCTGTGGCATACCCATATGAGGCTTGCTGTCTTAAGTCTTGGGGCTCATCTCCCCAAAAATATGTATCTTTCATTTATAACAACAACAGTCATGATTTTGTGAGGGACCAATAGAAAATGCATTGTGGAAGTCAGAAATTAAATTACAAATTCATATTTTATTAAAATGGGCAGTTAAGAAGAGTTCACTTATCCCTTCGGGGAGGGGGACTAATGCCCCAGGTTCATTTGTATTACCTAGAATGGCTATATTTAAATTGCTAAACAAGTCCTCCTATTGGTAAGATTCCCGCATGAAACCCTAAACAAAGTGAAACCAACTGCACTTTTGTCTTGTCCATAAATATGGAAACAATTACTTTGTTGTAGCAAGGGAAGCTGAATTCCCTTCAAACATCCCTTCAGTTCCAGCCTGGCTCCTAAGGATATATTAAAATGAATTATATAGGTCACTGGGTAAAACAAACAATATTTAGATCTATGCAAATAACAGAAGAAGTACTCTAACAAAATTTATAATACTTCAAGAAAACCAAGCTGTACGCTAGGAAAATGTCATGTGTCCTATAATTCTACCCTTAAGAACCTTGGTATGTTGCATACAGAACCTCATCTGGGTGTTGTGAGTCTTAATTAAGGAATGCAAAGTGCTTTGAGATCTTCTGATGAAAGGGGCTGAGTGCAAATTATTTAGTTATTAGAGGTGGGTCAAGCTCATCAAATATCATGGGTCTTCAGCTATGAGGATTTGATTTCAGCCTTGTGAATCATTACATTGGCTCTGTTCCGTTGCAAAGATGATAGTGACCCTTAAGTCTCCAGATCCACACCTGTGGTTCACAGCATTCTTGTGAAATAGCTAGTTAACAAGAGGGATATTTGAACTCTCAGGAATCTCATCCTCATACAAGGGCTCATTCTCATAGCTCCTCTTTCGGGGGCCTCAACAATCTGTAATTTGGGCCCTGTAGCTTTTCCTCTCATTCAGGAGAAAGCCTGTAGTTAAAGCTATTGCATGTTGAAACATAACTTAATGTTGTTATAAGGCTGATGTTACACTACTCCAGGACTAGCTAGCTTATTTGGCCTGATTGGCGTGAAAGTACATTAGGGCTGTCATCAAGTTGCTCTTGAACTACTCAACCACACACCTTCCTGCCTACGGTCAGTGTGTCTGAGCAATCTAGGACTTCATTTTGTGACTTGTCCAAGGAAAACCTGTCTCTCTGATTGAGATAGCCACAAAGAAAACCGGCCTGTCCTCCACGATATTTTTTGTATTTGATGTCCTGATCCAAACCCATGTGTACTGACTAAGCATTGCCTTTGACCTCAGGCTGAAAATAAGAACTGGCCTAATGCCTAAGTTTCACTGTAGACAGCACCAAATGCTGCATGTCTTTCATCTGGCATATTTCAGCTGGAATTGCAACAACAGCCTGAACTACCACACATTTTTATGTGCTGATATTTCATGACATTTTATGTACATAATCTGCATATGTTATTTTTAGAAAACTTGCTTCCTGGGACAGCCTCCTGTGCTATACATCTTGTTTCCAAGAACATGTGTTGTAATCAGGATCTTGAGAATTTTTCCTGTCACAATCATTCTTGAAATCATATAAGTTACACACAAAATTGGATCGTTTTCTTTCTTTTAAAGACAGAAAGAAAGTTAAACAAGCCCAATTCTCATTTATCCTAAGGGCCTTTTAAACCACTCTGTCAGTGTAAAGGAGATTAGAAAATTAGGCCTAAATGTCAACAGTAAATCAGTCAGTGTCCCAATGATAAATATACAGAATTTCATTGTGGTCACATGGGAAGAGTTTGGAAACTGGAGATTGTCCATTAAGTCATCCACGTCCAACTGTGGAACAAAATGGTTCTTATGTTGTCAGATGGAAAAATATGGAATTGTAATACAGCTATCTTTCCTAGGTACTTAGATGGCTTATATTACTATAGTATCTGAGCACCTTACATGTAGTTAATGTATTTATCCTCACAACCCCCGGTGAGGTAGGGAAATGCTACTGTCTACGTTTTACAGACAGTTTGGGGAACTGAGGCACAGAGAAGCTAAGTGGCTTTCCCAGGGTCACACAAAAAGTCTGTGGCAGAGCGGGGAATGCAGGTCTCCTGTATCCCAGTCTAGTGCCCTTATCACTGACCATTCTTACTGTCCATTTAGCTGCTTTTCAGGAGCTGAAGATTTGTGCTTCTGAGTCCCTCCATAGAGTGGCTGGCAATGTTGACTGATCAGCCTCAAACTTCAGTGCCATGAAGTTGTGACAGTGAATGACCATACCAGGAAGGGCACCTGAAGAGCCAACCTGGTAAACTCTGGGCAGCCTAGACAATGCCTGTTTGAGCAGCCTACAATGAGCTCTCTGGAAGATGCCCAGTGTATGTGTGTTTGTGATTAAATTCATATGGAGAAAGCAGATATTTATAAACAACATCTAGCTACAATAGCCACAATCATGAACATAAGTTGCATATTAAGGACTTATTTCATTAATACACAATGTCCTCCCTCCCCTACATCCAGCCGTTCAATTACTGTTCCCCAAATCCATCAGTTCATTTCTCCTCACTCAAATCCCTCCATTCAATTCAATCCCTCAAAATCCTGTCACCCCTCCTGTTTCTAGTCAATTCCCTTTTCCCCAGCCTCACATCTGTCAATTCAATTCTTTCCTATTAGCTCCATGTCTTATCCACTGGAGGACACTGTTGCTCACTCACCTGGAGCTAGGATGGGGCCTTAAGGCTTGATGTTAAACGAAAGCCGAGCTGGACTTGGTTTGTTGGGGGCCACTAGGCTGGCCACTAGGTGGGCCAACCCACCTGCAGAGCAGTGTCAGGTAGCTTTGTGGGACTAACCTTCCGCTTATGGCTGGATAGTCAGGCACATCGTGTGGAGCCAGGGGAGTCATTTTGGCCCAATGAATTTGTGGGAGTAGCAAGGAACTGGCTCAACAGATGTACTAATGACTTGCTTCTCTGCCTGCACTCTGCATCCCACGTACCTTCCCTGTGAGGATCCTCAGGTACATCCTACACATACACCAGGACTTTCCACCTGCAACTCAGTGAGGGGCCGATTTTGAAAGCACAATACTGTGCACAAAACTCCTAATAACAGTGCAAATCAGGAATGCACAGAACTGTGCCTTTCAAAAAACTGGCCCTGACAGAGTCTGTGTGTATATAAGAAATGTGTGGTACTGGCTTTATCACATTAAGTCACAATATTTACCCATTCCTAGACTGCAATACTGTGGTGACATTAAATTCTTTAAGTGAGATGTTTCCTTTGTAGCACCAATTACTGTGTAACATATTGTGATACGCATATAAAAACATATGCAGCAATTAAAACTAATGTGTATTTTTATCATAATATTTTACATCATTTAAAAATATTAATTTGGTTTTCTGGACCAGAGTCGCTGGTTTAGTTGTGTTGCACTGACTGCGGAGGGGGCAAAAACTGGCTTTTTGACACCGCTTTTTCCATAGTTCAGTGCGGAGGAACCACTTGTATTGCAATAATATGTTACTTTTTTTTTTAATCACACCTTTTTTAATGATCACCAACTGTTTTGGAAACTACAGCAAGTATACAGTATATATACACCTAAGAATCACTTCCTCTACCACTGAAAGACAGCCACTTCTGGAACGGAATACGGTAACTCTTGAAAAGTACAGAGCAACAACTAATAAGGAGGTGGGGGGACCCCAAATCATGGGGCCAGATCCTCAGCTGAAGTAAATCATCTTAACTCCATTGACTTCATTGGAGCTATGCTTATTTATACCAGCTGGAGAACCCCTGCTGTAACCAACTCATATTGCAGTTGGAATTGAGACAGACAGAATGTGAACATCTGGGATGAAGTTTGGCCAAGATGTCAAGGCTAACATGTACCAGGGGTATGGATAGTTAATAAATTTGACCTTTAATTAAAGGGATCTCTACAAACCAGAATTGATCAGGACCTCAGGATTTATGTCTCATCTGAAAGACGGCATCTCATTGCCCTTAAGACCATGCTGAGACATTGGCTCAGTACTAACTCAGAAAAGAGACTGCCCGTGAGTCAATTCCTAATCTCTATTGAACCTGGTTTTCCTTGTAGGTTTCCTCTCCAAGCATAGACAACCATAGTACATCTTAGCTTGTAAGTTCAGATCAAATCATAACCTGACCAAACATAGCTGCAAGCAGAGGTTGAGCAGGGCGCTTCAGAAGTTTAGGGTGAAATCCCAGCTCCATTGAACTCAATGGCGTTTTGCTGTTGACTTCAATAGAGTCAGGATTTCACCACAAAGGTTTGATCCAAAACCCACTGAATTTTCTCCTAAAATATGGCTTTGGCTCATTCCATAAAACTGGTTCTCACCAACCCTAACAATTGCTAGAAAATCTCTGAATTCTTTAGGTTCCTAAAAATCTTATTGTATATGTCAAATCAGATAGAAAGAGTTTATAAAATACAATAGAATAAGTTATTATACATCTATTCTGTGTTATTTGGACTTCTTTGTCATGACTGTGTAGATAAGGGCTTGGTAGAAGATGAGTAATATGTTCCACAAACTTTTACCCAACTTGCTGTTGTTATATAATTGTACAGGTTGCATATTTTCCAGCCAGTAAAATTGCTGCCACTAGCTTATCCATGACTGTAAAACTTAGCAACAGGTCAGAGATTTAAAAACTAAATAGGGGAACCTCAAGGAGGAGCAGAGAGATTAGTTTACCTCTGTATTTGTCACTGGTGTGACCACTGCTAGAGTACCAGGTCCAGTTCTCCTGCCCACAGTTCCAGGATGTTGACAAATGGAAGAAGGTTCAGAGAAGAGCCATGAGAATGATTAAAGGATTAGAAAGTATGTCTTATAACAGTAGACTCAAAGAGCTCAATCTATTCAGTTTAACGAAGAGAAGGTAAAGGGGTGACTTGATCACAGTTTATAAGTATCTAGATGGGAAATAAATATTTAATAATTGGCTCTTAAATCTAGCAGAAAAAGGGATAGCACGATCCAATGGCTGAAGGCTGAATCTAGACAAATTCAAACGGAAATAAGACATAAATCTGTAACGGTGAGAATAACTGATGACTGGAATAATTTACCAAGAGTCATGAGGGATTCTTCCTCACTGATAATTTTTCAAGGAAAATTGGATGTTTTTCTAAGAATTATTTTGGGGACGCTCTGTGGCCTGTGTTATGTGGGTCAGACTAGATGATCACAGTGGTCCCTTCTGGCCTTGGAATCTATGAATCTTTTCTGTGAGAAGTACCTATCAGAACCTTAGGGACCCTTCATTAGTCTTTATGCCTAGACACAGATGGGACCACAAGCTTTTCTGCCACCTTTGCCTAAATCGCTTGCTCAGTCTCATATGGGCACATGCTATCAGATGAAATGCAACCTACTGGTATGTTTTCCTCCCATTTAGTTCATACAGCTTGGGGTAGGCCCTTTAGAGAGGCAAGGTGTAGGAGTCAATATACTGGACTTTTGCTAGGAGACCCAAGTTCTATTACTGTCTCTTTTATTTACTCCCTATTAGAACTTGAGCAACACGTCACCTCTCTGCCTCACAGTCCCCATCTGTAAAATGGTGCTAATAATGCTAGCCCAGCTTTGTAAAGCACTTTGATCTGTACAGAGGAAGTGCTAGGTATTGCTTTTGCACATTCCTATGTAGCAAAATGCAAGGTCAAGTATACCTTGTTCTTTCCTGCTTGCCTAAGTGCCAGTGAATATTTGACGATAAATGTGAACTTTTTTTTATATTAAATGTTTCAATCCCCGCAGGTTTTATTAAAAGCTCTTCTAGAGTACTTACAACCACAAAAAACTCTCTTTTCAGTGTTCTAATGAAGAAATAAAATAAACATTTGGTAACAAATACAGCATATGGTTATTGTTTGCTACAAGGACAGGGGAAAACATTACTCCATAATGTGGCAAAAGTGCTGCAGCTGTAATATCTCATTACAGTGTTTCACTTTATTTAATAAAATAAAATAGTATTGCTGTACTTAAAATTATTTCCCCCTCCCAAACCTGATATGTGGTTTCAATGCCTCCTGCTGTAATAGCTTTAGATGGTTTGCATGTGATATTAGTTAGCTCTGGAATCTGTTTTCAATTCAGTTGCTTTAGATTGTATTTTTACAGTGATTCATTAGTCACAAAATGTTGACAAGTAGTTGTAAGTGTGCCATCTCTCTCATTGTTTATATGCAAGTGCAGCAACTAAAATGATTTATTTATGTTTTAATTAAAATTTGTGGATAGACCAGTGATTTTTAGCAGTGCCATTTCTAATTTGTGGTCTCAAGAAAAAAATCAATAACCTGATACCATTTATATTTTTATAGTTACCTCAGGCATTTATAATGCAGCCCTGCCATTCACCTGCATTCTAACTCAGAGAAGAGCTACCCACTCAATATAAATCTTAAAAAGGCAAAGAGGGTCTATATTTTAGAGCCACTTCCATTCTGTTTAGCTAAGAGAGAGATGTAACGCCTTCAATTCTCATGTCAAGGCACATGTCTAAAATTAATATAGCAAGTAAATTGATGTACTGTAAGTTTTACAACACCTGACTGAATCCGTAACGGATACTTAGAATTTTAATAATTTAAGCACATTGATTTTTTTCCCCTTGAAATATGGTGCACCAGGCTGAAAATATAACCCAGAGAGTCTTTAGAAATAACATGCAAAAAAGCTAAGTTTTTCTGGGGAAAGAATGTGTTCTATTCATTGCAGGATCATAAATTGTGATTTAAAAGAGGCTGTGTCAATATATTTAATTGTATACACAGTGAAGTAACTACTTCACAAAGGTCCCTGTAAAAATCTAGATAAGGCAGAGAAAAGGAAGTGAATGTTCAGTATTTAGTATTACAAGATATGACCCCCCGGTACCTTTGCAAATCCTTTATTGCTTTGGAGGTTGAAGTAATCACTTAGAACTATTTGGGAGTATTTTTAATCATTGCTTTTGAGCATTTCAGGAAGCTGAGCTAAATGTATGTATGTTTTCTGGAAAACTGCAGGTGACTTTAGCAAAGGATGTCAGAATCTCAGAAAATTAATCATTTGGATGCGATGTAAAACCAAGGTCCCGATCAGGGCTGGTGCAACCATTTAGGCGACCTAGGCTATCACCTAGGGTGCTGGCATTTGGGGGGCACCGTTTTATTCGGCAGCGACCACAGTGGCCGGATCTTCAGCCGCTCCAGTCGCCGCCGGCATTTAGGCAGAGGGAGCTGGGGCAGGGGAGCACGGGGAGGGCCGCAAGGGGGGCGCCTCAGGGCGGAGTGGGGGAGCTGTCATGGGGGGGCACCTCAGGGCGGGGGGACGGGAGGGGCGCAAGGTGGAAGTTTCGCCTACAGCACAAAACATCCTTGCACCGGCCCTGGTCCCGATCACTTGCCCTCATGAAAGATTTCATGGCACCATTCACAAGGTAGGGATTTTAACTCTTGTGTCCTGATTAGATCCTGCAATATTCTGCCTCTCTAACTTCCTTCTATAGTTGCAGCTGGATATGTTATTTCTCCATGCATTCTCTAGACTAGTGAGTAGTGTTCTTGTGCACATAGCCTGCTCCAGAGTTGTCTGTGTTTCAGACGTGGATGAAGTAGTCCTAATGCATACAGTACTTGCTTATGCCTATAAGAGCATTCCGGGATTCTTTGGCATGAAAGGTGCTGTATAAATGTCAGGCAGTATTTGATCACTGATTTTAGTTTCTCACTGCCTGGGATGGACTGTGAAAGCCACACTGAGCCCTGGAGAGTGACACATCCAAGTGACTTTCGGGACATGGAGTTGTTGCTGGTAATGGCTCATCACCAGCTGCAATATAGTCTTCTCAGGTATTCTGAGCTTTAGTCAAGTCATATCCACTCTCCTCTTCACAGATATGGTCTCTTCTATTATAAATCATTCACAGTCACTCCGATCCTGCTGTTGGATAATATTCCACCGCCCCTACAGATGTGTGCAGTATGTACATGGTATTTCCATGTCTCCAATGCGCATTATGCCCAAGGCTGAGTCACAAAAAAGAAGCTCGTTGGTTAACTTGGTTGTGACACCTTGAACATATAAGGAGATATGCTTTAAGCAGCATTGCCAGCTCCCACAATTTATCCCACGTCTCATGATATTTGATGTTCTACTTAAATCCCCAGATCATGGAGACAAGTGATCAGGTGAGAAGCTCACATTTCATTTTTTAGAAAAAGTAAGATGCTAGCCCCTGTGATTGCAGAGAAAAACATAAAAACATGATCCACCTGCACTCTGAAGGCTCAGAAGCTGGAAGGCAAATAAAAAAGCTCTCTAATTTGTTTAGTTATTGTTTGAAAATCTCATGATTTTTAAGGCAATTTCATGATTTTGGAGGACCTGCTGCGGGGCTTTTTTAACATTCGGTGTTGGCAATACTGTTTAGCAGGCACAGATATGAGAACATTGTTAACTACATTTTTCTCCTTTTGCTATTTTACATCAAGCATCTCACCTGAACTGATTTCACACCAGTGTAATCCCACTGACTTTTGCAACATACTGCTTGGGGTGTCTGTCTCTTTCAAAGGCTGGTCTCTCTGTGGCCTTGCTGCAAGTCTCTGGCTACGCTGCAATAAAAGACCCGCAGCATGACTGCAGCTGGCCTAGGTCAGCTGACTCAGACTCGCTGGGCTCAGGCTGCGGAGCTAAAAAGTGCAGTGTCAACATTTGGGCTTGGGCTGGAGCCGGGGTACAAGACCCTAGTCCAGGGGTCAGCAATCTTTCGGAAGTGGGGTGCCGAGTTTTCATTTATTCACTCTAATTTAAGGTTCCGCATGCCAGTAATACATTTTAACGTTTTTAGAAGGTCTCTTTCTATAAGTCTATAATATGTAACTAAACTGTTGTTGTATGTAAAGTAAATAAGGTTTTTAAAATGGTTAAGAAGCTTCATTTAAAATTGAATTAAAATGCAGAGCCTCCTGGACTGGTGGTCAGGACCTGGGCAGTGTGAGTGCCACTGAAAATCAGCTTGCATGCCGCCTTTAGCACCCGTGCCATAGGTTGCCTACTCTTGCCCTAGTCCTTCTGGGAGGTGAGCCAATCTGGGCTCTGAGACTCGGTGACGCAGATTTTTTATTGCAATGTAGATGTGACATTTCAGCCTTTGTGAGAGTACAAGCAGTTCCTTCTAGGTAGCCAGGAAATAGTCAGGGTGTCTTTCCTCCTCTGTGAGAATTAGACCTGATTGACCATGTTCTTTGTACCTAACCTGGGATATACAGTATGTGATTCCTTCCTGGTCAATGGCCCTATATAGTTAAATTCTTCCCCAGAGGTATTTTCTGTGCAATCCTTTTGATTTCAGTGGGAATGCACAAGATGTAAATCAGGGTAGATTCTAGCCCAAATAAACTGTCACCTGGATTGATGTAAATCCAGAATACCTCCAAGGAAGTTGCTCAGGATTTACTCTGATGTAGCTGTGTCCAGCATCATGTCACCTCCTTACTGTAATTGCATTTTTCCCAAATCCATATGTTCAAAACTCATAAGTCAGGCTTCTAAAACAATAAGAGTAGCTTAAAACTCGTGAGATTTTAAAAACAGTACATTTAGGCCCAGATCCTCAATTATATTTAGGTGCCTAACTCCCATTGATTTCAATGGAAGTTAGACAGCGATGGATCTGGGCTAGGGGTTCTTTTTATTTTTATTTTGGTGTTGGAGCATTCAGGCTTCATGTTTTCAAGCTTTTTCCCGCAAACAGGAGGGCTAGAAAATTACTTTTTTTCAAAAAGGACTGCTTAGATTCTCAGGGAACAACTTGATTCCAGCAGCTGGTGATTTTAGAAGAAAGCACCAAATATAGTAAGCCTCATGATAAAATCCCAAGAGTTGACAATGCATTGTTCTTCTTGCTCTTGGTGCCTGGGATATTTGTTTACCTTCCATATGCTCATGAGACAGGCTAGTTGAAATAAAGGTTCATCTCACACATAACACAGCTATATTTGTATTGTCTAAACTTCTTGAGATGATTTATAATCTTGCCATAACAATGATCTTCTGGCTGAAAAAACCAAACATTCCGTTTTCACTGAGAGTGAGGGGTTGGAATATAATTCCCTGATAAACACTTATTTTTTTTTCTAAAAACCTAACAGCTGGATTTAGTCTTTTACTTAAAATAATTCAGTGTAAATGCATAAGTGCAGCTATACATGTTTACATGTACTTGGCTGTGTTCCCCCTTCCAAGGGAGCTAATAAATTCAGTTAGTCATCCAATCAGAGTATTGTTTCCCTTTTACTCATGGCACAACAATAACTCAGCTTCATGGTTCTTTCACACAAACTGTTCCCAGGATGACATGCTGTAAACATTTTATAAATGCATAAGTTCCAATGAAGGAGACACCTCTACAGTTTAAAATCCGCCTACTGATGGGACTCGCACTGCTCCACTTGGAGACTATAAGTCCACAGTTTAATTGATCTCAATAAAAGCATTTCCCCCCTTACATTCAGCCCACATTTTTCTTTTGTGCAGTTTCATCTCATAGTTGTTTCCCCTTGGACAGCCCTAAGTAATTCTCCTCCTACTTACGGGCATAATTCCCTCATCTCACATGTCCAACTACTATTGATACCCTGGAAGTTTTCTACAAGCTAAAGGGTAGAATAGGGCCATTACTGCAATGCTTCTATGCGCTCTCAGGCAGAGAAAGCCTCTTCCACACAACTCGTAAGTAGGTAAGAATTCTGATCCCCACTAATGGAGGGAGAAAGCGAGGCAGAATGACACTGTGAATTAATTAAGGCCATTTAGCAAGTCATTGGGAGGCCAGGACTGGAACTCCAGTGGTCCTGGCGCCTAACCTTGCAGTTGTCCAGTAGGCCATACTGCCCCCTCACAAAAGTGTCATAGCCCACTGATGTGCAGAGAATTTATGTGCAGAAATGCTATTACTATTCACAATGGGGCCTTACTTTTGATCGTGGACTCTGGGAGCTACCACAATATAAATAATAATAATTAGAAAAAGAATATTTCCAGGCTAACTAAACTTTCCAGTGGGTAATTCAGTTGGCCCAGTGAACACTGATTGATGCACTATTTAAATATACTTAAAACCTGTTTTATAATAGGATAGCCACATCTCAGGCCTTGTGTGAGTGCGCTGTTCGGGGGTGAAATTCACACAGGGGGTATGGGCTGCATGCTTGCCACATAATAACCCTACCAGCCTAATCGTTTGCATTTGCAGTGTAGGGTGACTGCCATCTCTCTCTCAGGGTTTTATACTGCTGCCCTACTATCTGAGTGCCCTCCATGTAAAATCAGTACCCAAAGCAAAATCCCCAGTGGACTGCATGGAGTTTCTGGCTCTTTTCAGGATCAAAACTCTGCTTGGACTAGAGTATTTGGTTTTGGCTTTTATTTTCCTTGTACTGTTCTTTTTGGTAGGGTTTAGGTGTAGAAGGGCTGGCAGTGTTGGGAGTGTCATCCTTATGGTAGGAAGGAATCTGAATATTAATGGAAAATATTGGAATTTTTGCCAAACCTGTGTGACCTTGGGCAAGTCACTTAGCCGCTCCATGCCTCAGTTCCCCATCTGTAAAATGGGGGTAATAGCACTTCCCTACCTCAGAAGTACTTTGAGATCTACTGATGAAAAGACCATATAAGAAATAGGCTTCATTATTTCTTAGTATTATTTAAATATCCTTCCTTCTCGTCTCCCCACCTTTCCACTCCCTACCTGACTCCTTCTACCCCAAGATGGAGATTTTCAGTCTGAGAACATGCAGAGGTTTTTAGGATATACTTTTCTGTACTTTGGGAAAATAGACCTACAGAGGTCAGTCTCCCCTTGAGCACCCCACCACATGACACCGCTACTGTTCCTTACCACACAGGCTCATCTCGGCCTAGCTTATGGCATGTGAGCACTGGCACACAGTTTTGCAGTGAATCCAGAATGAAACCACAAAACCTACTTTGTTTCATTCTACAGCTAAAAATTTTACTTCTTGTTGGGTAAAACAAAACAACAACAAGATTTTCCAACCACAAAATGTTTCTACCTGTTTATACTATCAACAGTAGCACCTGCTCAGGGGTGCTGAGAGCCATTGAACCAAACTGTAAACCCTGTACATGATGGAAACCACTTCAAGCCAGTGGGTGCAGCAGCACCCCCAGCACCCCTAGTTCCAGCACCTATGCATCTGCTATGCATTAAGCATTTTCTAAACATTCAAGGAGGGGCAATTACTGATCAAAGGCACTTACCATCGAAGAATAGATGGTCAATAACTCAATTCACTGGACGCAACAGAGCAGAAAAGGTTCGTTAAGGGGGACTTAAATGCAGGTAGGGTAAGAGCCTTCTGAATAAACTCAGGGAGGTTCTCCCATATGTTAGACCACACCCTGGGGTGGGCTGTTGATGGTAAGGACAGAAGCAGGGACCTTTAGATGCAGGGCCGGTGCAAGCATTTAGGTGACCTAGGCAGTCGCCTAGGGGGCTAGGATTTGGGGGGCGGCATTTTCTTCGGCAGCGACCGTGGCGGCCGGATCTTCGGCTACCCTGGTCACCGCTGGCATTTAGGCAGAAGGAGCTGGGACAGGGGAGCGCAGGGAGGGCCGCCTGCAGCAAGTAAGGAGGGAGGGGCGGCACGCAAGGGAACTCCCCACCCCAGCTCACCCCTGCTCCGCCTCCTCCCCGAGCACGCCGTGGCTGCTTCACTTCTCCTGCCTCCCAGGCTTGTGGCGCCAATCAGCTTAGGTGCCGCAAGCCTGGGAGGTGGGGGAAGTGAAGCAGCGACGGCATGCTCGGGGTGCTCGTGCTCGTGCGTGGAGCAGGGGTGAGCTGGGGTGGGGTGGGGGTGCCTCAGGGCAGAGGGGGGGGATGGGGAGCTGCCACAGAGGGGGCGCCTCAGGGCGGAGCTGCCGCGGGGGGGGGTCAGGGCGGGGGCTCGGGGATGGGGGAGGGCGCAAGGTGGAAGTTTCGCCTAGGGCGCGAAACATCCTTGCACCAGCCCTGTTTAGATGTAAAATCATGAGCCTCACCTGCATGAGATAAATGACCCACCTCCACTAGGCAAGGCAGTAGCAGGCTCATCAACATCTCCCTGTGACCCAGCCACCATTAGAGGGTAACAGAGCAGCACTTTGAGTGGGTGTGGATTATACATACATAGGCAGCTATGTAGAAGAAAGCACAGAGGTTGCTGTGTGCATTAACATTTCCTCTCTGACCTGAAACCATGAGCTTCAGATGGCTTTATGCTGAAAGTTTTGCACAGCTCCACAAACGATCCAATGCCTAGTAATCAACTCTGTACAACAATCCATTTGGGAGAGCCAAGCTCCTTGGGTCTGGCCCACTTTCTTAATGTGTTCTGCAGAGTGCAGTGCTCCGTGCTTTACTGCACTATATAAATAATCACACTAATACTAGGTGTCCCCATTCCTTATTTATGACTCTAAAAGAACACCAGCAAATGAAAAAGGCAAGTGGTGGTGGTGGCCAAGTTGGCAAAGCTTTAAGAACATGTCCCCCACGCACTAGTATACTTCACTTCCCAAACCAGAGAACGCACAGTCACTTCCAGTTGATGAATATGTAGACTGTCTTGTTGTTCGTGATGTAATTAATTGTTGCCTATAGTCTCAACACTCACTATGTCGGGTTGGATCACAGAAACCCTCTTTGGGACTGCCACATGATGAGCTGAGACTACCTCTGAGCCTGTTTTCCCTGCCATTTTGGGACTTCAGTGCCCTGCTTGGTTGTGTCAGTCACGCTAGCCTGCTACAAGCTCAGACCCAGGTCTGAACCACGTCCCCCAAAAGCTGCAGGCTTAACTGAAAACAGCTTGAGAAGTGTTCCTGTCTCCAACACTCAGATACCCAACTCCCAATGGGGTCCAAACCCCAAATACGTCCGTTTTACCCTGTATAAAGCTTATACAGGGTAAACTCAGAAATTGTTCACCCTCTATAACACTGATAGAGAGAGATGCACAGCTGTCCCCCCCCCCGCAGGTATTAATACATACTCTGGGCTAATTAATACGTAAAAAGTGATTTTATTAAATACAAAATGTAGGATTTGAGTGGTTCCAAGTAATAACAGACAGAACAAAGTGAATTGCCAAGCAAAATAAAATAAAACACACAAGTCTAAGCCTAATACAGAAAAACTAGATGCAGGTAAATCTCACCCTCAGCGATGTTCCAATAAGCTTCTTTGACAGACTAGCCTCCTTCTAGTCTGGGCCCAGTCCTTTCCCCTGGGACGGTCTTTGTTCCAGCTCAGGTGGTAGCTAGGGGATTTCTCATGACTGCAGCCCCTTTTGTCCTGTTCCCCCACCTTATGTATCCACAAGGCAGGAATCTTTTGTCCCTCTCTGGGTACCTACCCCTCTTTCTAAATGGAAAAGCACCAGGTTAAAGATGGATTCCAGTTCAGGAGACACGATCACATGTCACTCTAAGACTCCATTACCCACTTGCCAGCACACAGGTAGACTTACAAGTAAACAGAGCCATCTACAGTCAATTGTCCTAGCTGATGGGAGCCATCAAGATTCCAAACCACCATTAATGGCCCCCACTTCAGTAGATTATAAACTTTGTAATACCTTACAAGAGACCTTTTCTAGGAAGCATATTCCAGTTACATTATATTCACACTCATTAGAATATTTTCATAAAATCATATAGACTGCACCACACTCACTTCTTGTAAATTAAAATAAATAACTAAAAGAGTAAAATGGTGCCACATCTTTGCAACGTACATGTTAGAAGCCCCACATGTTTCCTGACATCACGGCTCAGGTAAAAATTCCTGATATTACTTATGTAAATATGTATTAATTAAAGCCCCTTAGAAATGCAGACTATTGACCTAACAGGCCATAATGGCTCTTCTGGAGCAATTACAATCTATCAAACAGATATATATTTAGGAAGTTATTTTTTCTGAGTGTACATTATTGAGCTGATGGTCGTCAACAGTTTCTTCAGAGCTGTTAATGCCTACTTTGCAAAATCCTTCCTGCTTCCCAGATCATTGACATGATGGATTGAAGTAACTCAGCAGTATCCTTAGATCTATGATAAAGACACGGACGTTCTCTACCCTCATGGTAAATTTTCAATGCTGCTTTGTGGCTGGTATGTTCATTGGGTATGAACCTGTCCACGCATACAGTGTCCACCAAATGGACTGATTCTACAATCCTTACTCAGATCAGGTAGTACTTTAATATACAAGAAGACTCATTGGAACAGATCCTCAGCTGAGGCAAATCATCATAGCACCATTGCCTTTAGTGGGGCTATTCATGTTTACACCAGTCATATGACCTCCTTTCTAGAGTGATTTCTGGACAAGCCCACAGCTGAAGACCAAATTCTGAAGTTTTTAATTGCATCTTGCACAACTATTTGTCTTCGCTTAAGTGCCTCCCCTTTCCCTCAGTTACTTTTGATCTCATTCTCCCTGTCTGCTCTTCAGCAGTGTTGCCTAGTGGATAGAACATTTGACTGGAACTCAGGAGAATGGCTCTCTCTTGCTGGCTTCCTCTACAGGGTGACATTGGGTCATTCACCTCACCTCTCTATGCCTCAGTTGCCCCCATCTGTAAAATGGGGCTAATGATACCGCCCTCCGTTGTCAAGAGTTCTGAGATCTATGAGTGAAAAGTACTATATAGGAGAGCGAGGGATTATTATATTTCACTTAAAAACACTGCAGGTCTCATAATGTTCCCATTTTGGAAGGGATATGAAATCCGTGCTTACTGAGGTTTTTTTTAACTCCTAGGGGGGTCCTTCTCACTTACTACCACTAGTGAACAATATAGAAATCAGTCCAAACTCTATTTGCAGAGCTGTGAGCAGAGCTCCCATTGAAAGCAATGGGAACATTGTGTGCCCTTCTGAGGGTGGAATTGGAGCCATATTTTTAAAATAAAGTCAGTAACTGCAACATATTTCCCTTTGATTATGAAACCATTATTACCAGAGTGTCTTTGGCTGGCCTTTCTTTGGGTCTCTCTGCAAAGGGGAGTCAAACAATTATCTACAGAAATAATAATTCATAGAACTTAAGATCAGAAGGGACCATTATGATAATCTAGTCTGACCTCCCACAAGATGCAGGCCACAAAAGCTGACCCACCCACTCCTGAAATAATTCTCTCCCTTGACTCAGCTGTTAAAGTCCCCAAATCCTGATTTAAAGACTTCAAGTAGCAGATAATCCTCCAGCAAGTGACCCCTGCCCCATGCTGCGGAGGAAGGCGAAAAACCTCCAGGGCCACTGCCAATCTACCCTGGAGGAAAATTCCTTCCCGGCCCCAAATATGGCGATCAGCTGAACCCCGAGCATGCTGGCAAGACTCTCCAGCCAGACACTCAGGAAAAAGACTTTCAATATCCCACCATTGACCCTCAGTACTAATTACCAGTGGTCGTACGTTATTGACCTATTGACTAAATCACGTTATCCTATCAAACCGTTCCCTCCATAAACTTATCAAGCTTAATCTTAAAGCCAGAGAGGTCCTTCGCCCCCACTGTTTCCCTCGGTAGGCTGTTCCAGAATTTCACTCCCCTTCATTCATAGACCACAAAGTGCTGTGCAAAGCTGGCTCAGCATTATTATCCCTATTCTGAAGATGAAGAAACTGAGGTGCAATAGGCTCATGTGGGTTCTTCAAGGTCCATGGGTGAACAAGGAATATAAGCCAGGGGCAAAAATCTTTGCCCTATTGAAGTTAATAGCAAAACTCTTGAGTAGAGCCGCTCTCCTGATTCCCAGTCTGATGCCCTTGGCACTGGAGTTGGGGTGCTCAACATTTTTCGATGACCCCATGTTACAACATAAAAATTTGGGGACCAATCCTCCCCCCTGCAGCCATAAATGGAGGGTGGTTACAACCCCTGGGGTGCTGTTCATGACCCCCAGGTTGAAATGCACTGGAGCACTGTCTCTTCTTCCCTCATAGGATATCAAGGTTGGAAGGGACTTCAGGAGGTCATCTAGTCTAACCCCCTGCTCAAAGCAGGACCAATCCCCAGACAGGTTTTTGCCCTACATCCCTAAATGACTACCTTAAGGATTCAACTCACAACCCTGGGTTTAGCAGACCAATGCTCAAACCACTGAGCTATCCCTCCCCCCCTATAGATGAGTTTGATGCATGGAGGGGAGATGTTTGCTAGAAAGCCATAAGAGACTCATTCAAAAACAAGTTTGGCTAAAAAAAACCCAGGGACTGACACCTGACTCTTCAACTTCTTGTGGAATTTGGGCTGACTATGTTGTAGCTGTCATAATCCTCACTTTAGACAAATGCAAACACTTCCTATCCTCCGACAGGTGTCAGATGCATAACAAAACAATGTATTCAAGTAAACTCACAGATTTTTTTTATATGGGCCTATTTGACAAACATGGATTGGGCTGCTAGGACAAAATTAAAATTAGGAGTGAAACCCTGGCCCTATTGAAGTCAATAGCCAAACTCCCACTGACTTCAGTGGAGCTGGGGTTTTACTCTAGAAGCCCAAAGCTAATGTGAAAGTTGACTATATCTTGGAACTGTGCACAATTAGGCTGATTTCTATAAGAGCTATGGATATGACTTCAATAATATTCACAATAAAACAAAGCTCTAACCTAGCAGCTTTCCTTTTGTTTTAGACTCTCAAACTTTTCAGTCTTCCTTCTTTTTTTTTTTTGCTGCTGTTGTCAGGTATCATATGAAATGTATGTGCCTTTTCCAAGGTTTATTTCATTTTGTCTATGCGCAGTCACAGATTCTAAAGTATAAAACCCAAGAATACTGGCAGCTCTAAGGAAATACGAGAAGCACTGTCTGGGAATGCAGGAATGTGGGATACATGTTGCAGTGTGTCCTATAACAAGATAATACATGATCTACCATGCAAACGTGATGGCATTGTATACAGAATGAGAAGATTCATACTCAAGTTCAACAGCTGGAAGGGCACTGAGCTATGAATTACAGTATCGCCCCCTCTGCCCTCAACCCAGTAAATGTCTCTTTCCTTCTAAAGTTTCCTTGTATTAAGGAAAAAATAAATGATTGCAGAGTCAGAGGTTAGCATTGAGTAAGCGAGAGTGGAGCTAGTATTGAAGGACAGAGACACGCCATTTCGAAGTTAGAAGGCAAAAGACTACAGAATCCTCCTATTCTAAAATCCCACATACAATGAGATGGGAAAGAATAGAAAATGAAGATCCCAGGATCTCTCATAAGGCCTGAAATACGGTCAGAACAGGACAAGCAAACGATAGCGGAGTTGATGTGGCTGTTATTCATGGTCAATGAATCACAGGGTAACAATCACAACTACAACCTGAAAAGTCAAGGGCATAGAACTTACTTATGTCCCAGGGCTATAATAACTCGCCCACCCCATTTCAAATTTTACTATTCAATATGTGTTATTTATGCATTCTTCCGGGCAGGCACTTTTTTCATTATATTTTATCATCTTTCCAGTGTATTCATGTTGTGTGTGCAGTTGTGAATATGCACTATAGCACACAGAAGACCAGGTTCAAGAGTACTGGGAAAAAAGCAATATTATATTTTTCCATGCACATGGACATTAATCAACAATCTAATGCTTAGAAAGGGGAAATTACCATTTGTATACAGTCTCTTTAGGGAGATAAGTTACTAACTTTAAAAAATCTCTGCCACCACTGGACCTTGACCACTGACTTGACTGGTCAAATGCTACATGGGGACCAAAGCAATGGAGATGGGTGCAAATATTAGTGATTCAAAAATTCATATAGAAACTACTCGTTGACTTGATAGTGATGTGGTTTTTTTCCAATAGGTGAGTGTGGGCATATTTTATTTTGGGGGAAATAGATCTTTTGAGCTTTAATTCACAGCTCTATAGGTCTCATCTACAAATGCTTCATACAATGGTGCTCCAAGGATAACAGAGATATAGCCAAGTGCAGGTATCATCCATTACCCAGCCTACTGTTGTTTCCAGTGTCAGACTTTGGGAATAAAAATAATTGGATATCCACATGTCATGTAGGGTGATACCGCACTTTATGACATACTGGATAATGGTCCTCATGGAAGGGAAACAGCACTTTGGTTATTGATCTGTGACCTTGTGAACTTTAACTGATATCTGACACTGGCTACAGACATTTTGGTAAAGCTTGCTGTGGTTAAGAAGTAGGCACTAAGTAGCTTTTAATAATAAGGTAATTTAACTCTGATTTGCAATTAGATCATCATCTGCAGCTGTTGAGGTGCATTCCATGTCAGTTTATGAAGCACCTTTTTGCCAAAGTGAGTTTGGGTATAAAACATATTGAAAAAATAAGTGAATACATCATGGTTCCCAAGTAGCTGAGTATTAATAAAATATATAGCATGTCACCTCTAGCCTACTCATTCAAATCCTGCTCATTTCCATAGAGATTAAACATTTTCGGTCTATGATGGCTGTTTAGAGTCCTGTGTAAAATGAGTTGGTGGGCTCAGTTCAGTTCCTCTTGTCCTCTTTACAGCTGGCGCTAATGGACACTTTCGTTGGCAATGTTAGCAGAAAGGCCAAACAATGAATTGTCATGGAGCGTGAGCTGCCATTTCAACCCTTAGCAGTGGTCCCTTCCAGGTAAGGGTTAAAGCTCTATTTTTCACTGGTGAGTGGTGTGGGGAACTTGAATTGCCGCTGTCGCCTATGCATTATTTATTGTATGCATTTCCTGAGCATACCCTAATAGAGCAGGAGAGCATCAGATGGCATTCCTTTAATAGACCCCATCTTTATGTATCTCTCTTCCATATCTATGTTAGTCTGCGAATATAATAACAGCAGTTCTAGTTCAAAAGCATTGTATCTATATTAATTAATCCCCACAAGGGCCCTCTTAAAGATAAGTATTATTGTCTCCATGTATAGGTGGGAAAACCGAGGAAGACAGACACTATGACTTACCCAAGGCCATATAGCAAGTTACTGGGAAGCCAGGATTGGAACATCATGGTCCAGGTTCCTCATCTTGTGTTCAACCCACTAGACCGTCCCACAGGTGTCTATTAGCCCACTGAGGCGCAGAGAATTTATGTGCATACATCCTATTACTATGAATGGGAGCTACATGCACATATTCCCCATTAATCAAAGGGGGAGGTTGTAGAGCAGCTCTCTGGATGACTATGGCGTTTCCACGTGTTATCGTCTAGGGCACAGCATTTATTTTCTGGTGACTTCATATTCCGACGTGATGAGCCCCATATGTTCAAACCTGTTGGCACTTCCCAACAGGATTAACAAATTGTGTGACTTTTTCTAACAGAACCTCCGTGTGTAAGGGTAATGCACACCCTTCCCATATCCCATTACACCAGGGTTCATTGGGAGGTCACAAATAGGGGCAGCAGTGGTCCCCTGTGGGGCTCTGTAACTTTTATAACCACCATAAAAAGGAATTTTTACACTTTCTTGGGGAAAACTGAGGTATTTTGTAGAGGTTTCACTGACGTAAAGTCAAACAAGATCTCTTGCCAAAAATACTACGGCCTGCCATTCTACCAATCAGTGCATAAACATTCTATGCTGCACTCTGTATTTTCACATAAAGGACAGACTATGGTAAACATTGGGATCAAGATACTTATGCACAAAATAACAATTTTGTGGTTTCCAAGCGATGAAAACACTTTGCAAATAAAGCATTTGTCTCCTGAGAATTACACCATCTAATTTAATTTTCTCCTAAATCAAATAGTGTATTAATCCCCAATTGAAAACATGTTTCAGTTGCACAAACAATATTTAAATAATATAATAGAGACATCTTTTATAAATATGTGTAAACAAATTCCACAGAAACTAATGCGGGGGCTATAATTAATAGAAACGCCAAGTGCCAGTTAACCAGAAAAACTCAAACATCATAAATCTGTCTCCAGCTTTCTCACATATACTAATGGATGGATACTCTAAGCCTAAATATTTAACAATCACTAATTCAAATACCTATCCTACCCTATTAAATGTGTCATGATTTTAAATAAATGCAACATTTAGCTGAATTTCACATAAAACTTGCATCTATTTCACCCAATAACAAAAGGCATCCTTTTTGAAGAGCATCCTTTTAAAGAAATAACGTATTTAGCCAGCTGGAGAATTACACAAATCACCTATCTATTAAAAAGAACACACATTGTTTTTCCCTAATAGTGCTGATGGGCAAAATCTACCACAAACCATTATTTTCTACCATACAGTATTGTACACCCTGGCTCAAGTTCCTAGAGTTTATCAGGACCAGATTGGCAGCCTAGGCTGCTGAAATCCAACACGATATTGAACGAAACTGTGAATTATTTACATAGAATTCTGTGGCTCTTTGTGCCACCAGACTATATTATGTCTCTCGCTGTAATTTAAGCCCTTTTCTTTAGTGTCTCCTGAGAGAACTGAAGTACATGGAAGATGCTGGTGACTATCAGCCTTCGCAGACTAGACCTTCAGTGTTTTGTTACGCATTAGAAGTATTACTATTTGAATTTAACCACTTTAAATAAGTAAAATGTAAGTAACCATTGACAGCTATGATTTACTCTCCCTTCTCGCTTATTTGATTTAGAATCTGCATCCATCTGCTGATTTATTAAACTGTGTGTGGCGCAAAGGGATAACCAGAATTCTCCTTCTCTGAAGCACGGTAATGGATAGACACATCTCATGCACTTAGGGAAGTTATAAGCTGACATGCTTATTTAGTACTTTCAGCAGAGCTACATTTTTTTAAATGGGCACTAAAATAATCTCAGTTATCAGTTGTCTTTTCACAATTTGTAATTTGTTGTTTCCAGGGAAGAGCACAATATTTTCAACTGCTGCCTTTAAAATCCACAGCCTGGACACCAGGTTTTAATGGTGCTGCTTCAATATGGCAAATCCTATGCTCCTTTCCACTATACCTGCTGTTTTCTTTACTTTCCCAGCTAGTTGGTTGACTTCACAGGAAAAGGATGAACTTGTTTTCCCCTGCAACAATGGTTCCTGTTTTTCACTGAGCGACAGAAGGAGGCCAAGTACAGTATCTTGAACCTGTCCTTTGGGGGCAGATGGCACAGCTCTTCCTTGGCTCCCCTTGCTCTCCTGCCTAGACCTGCTGAGACTGACTCTGGCCACATGGGGGAGGCCATGGGCAGATATTAATACTCCCTGCTGTGAGTAAGTGGACAGGAAAATGAAGGGGAGTCCAACCTCTTCCTCTTCTTGATAGCCAGGAACACAGGATGCAGTAAACAACTCACTCCCTCTCTTGAGCAAGTGGGGAGCAAGGGACTCTCTAGTCATGCATTGACCCTTACTCAGGGCAGATTGTAACATGTCAGCCTCTCCCTTTATGATTAGCTGTGAAAGATTCTACAGTGCGTGCCAGAGCTGGCAGTGATGTTCTTTGTCACAGCTGTTTTCATGCTACGAGGCAGTTCCAACACCACATTTCTTTTTTCTCTGGTGTGATGGGTTTGGGTCTCACCTTCAGCATTATTTTAAAATGTCAAGGCCCAGCTGAGGTGCTCGTACTCACACCAGGATGGAATTCACTGCTCCGAACAGATCTGAAATGAGACTTAAGTGGGGCGTAGATACACGTGCTGCCTCACTGCACTGGTGAAAAGGGTGGTGAACTTCACTCACTGTGGAGCACAGAACCTAGTAACACTTTAGTGGGGCGAGACTGACAATTTTTCCAGATCACGTGAGACATCCCCCTGTCTAGCAAGGCATTTGGACTCTGCTTATGAATGAGTTTTTAGTTTTTATTAATTACTTATATTATACTAGTGCCTAAAGGTCCCACACAAGACTTTACATTCTAAATACCCAAAGTAGACAAAGAGGGGGGAGAAAGGAAGTATTATGATCCCAATTTTATAGACAGAAAACTCAGGCAAAAAGAGATTAGAACCCCAATTCAGCAGACTGCTTAGGAATATGCTTAGCTTTAAACCTAGTGCTTAAGCCCTTTCCTATCTAGAAAAACATTTCAGCCCATGCTTTACTTTAAGCACATGCTCCCAATGGGACTTAATCAGGAATTCAGCCCATTTCTAACTAGTAAACCTGAGTAGACAATATATGCCTTAATCCAGGGGCGGGCAACTTTTTGGCCTGAGAGGTCAGGTTTCCGAAATTGTATGGAGGACCAGTTAGGGGAGGATGTGCCTCCCCAAACAGTCAGGCATGGCCCGGCCCCCGCCTCCATCTGACTCCTCCTGCTTCTCGCCCCCTGACGCCACCCCCCCGGGACTCCTGTCCCATCCAACCCCCTGTCGCCTGACAGCCCCTGGAACCCCCACCCCTGACTGCCCCCTGGGGACCTCTGCCCCCATTCAACCCTCCTGTTCCCCACCCTTTGACCGCCCCGACCCCTATCCACAGCCCCGACCCCTGACCACCCCCCTAAACTCCCCGGTCCTCTATCCAACGCCCCCTGCACCCAGCACACCAGGACAGGCAGCCATGCCTCCCGGCTGGAGCCAGCCATGCCACTGCACAGCACAGAGCACCGGGTCAGGCCACAGCTCTGCAGCTGCGCTGCCCCAGGAGCTTGCAGCCCCACCGCCCAGAGCATTGCACCGGTGGCAGGGCAAGCTGAGGCTGTGGGGGAGGGGGAACAGCAGGGAAGGGGCCGTGGGCTAGCCTCGCGGGCCAGGAGCTCGGGCCAGGCAGGAAGGTCCGCGGGCCGTATGTGGCCCACGGGCCATAGTTTGCCCACCTCTGCCTTAATCTCTGGTTTCTTTAAATCAAATCTGCATCTGTCAGCTGTGGTCTAAAATTTGACCTTCTGTGAAATGGTTATTATGTGGGGTGGAAAGTCCTCGGTCTCCTAAATGTTCATACAAACGACTGGGGAAAAAAGCCACAATTTCATCCTCAGAAATGGGGAAAAAACCCTCAAAATGACACCACACTACAACTCAGTTCGGTGCAGGAGCTACTGCTGCTTCTCTGGAGCAGGCAACTATCATGCACTGTTCAGTCCATCTGCCTACCTACATCATCTCAGTGCTGGTGCAGCAAAAGGAGAAGAAAACCAAGCGATATCCATTAGCTACTGTTACATCAGCAATGCAGCAGCCTACAAGGGTTGTCAAATGAAAAGAGACGCAATTAGTAGGGGGAAAATGCATTGTATTTTCAAGTTCCTATGAGGGTAACAACAAACAGCAGAAAGAACAAAAATTAAACTCTGTAAAACAAAGTAGTTGACAGCGTCCTTTTCATTCTAATAGGGCAGGATAATGCAATCTGTAGACAGGTACTACAGAATACGAATAACATTTATAGGAACATTTTCCAATTTCTTTGCAGCCTAAGGCAATAAGTTGCCATTCATTTCTTCAGAGATTAATCTTGCTTTGTCAAAAAGATGTAGATTAAGGGGCTTTGTTCATGAATGACTTTATATCCCATGAGAGTATGATTTTCATGAAAGTTACACAGGAAATTGACTCCCCCAAACCTCACCCCTGGAATGTCTGAGTACTAGTGACTGCAGGTTTATTCATGGGGCACCTCTGACAGTTTACACCTGGCTCTTGGACTTCTGAATAAATATGTATTTTTGCTCTTTGGTTTGTTGACAATATTCACAGTCTAAACGGCAGGAGATGACAAGTATGTCTTGAAGAATCTTGGGAAGCCGTCCTAAGGCCATTTCAAGAGACCTGGGGAAGGAATAAATGTTACGTGCCCTGATCTTGTAAGGTGCTGAGTGCTCTTAAAACCCTTTGACTTCAAAGAGATTTGGGAGTGCTCGGCCCTTTCACTGGAGGTGCTTAAAACTTTGTAAGATTGGGCCCCAAATGTGCATCTTTTGTCCAGTCACTCCTGTGATTCAAATCTGAACTCCTGTCATCCGGGGATGTTTATATGATTGGCTGTTGAGCACAAACAAATAAACAATTAATTAATGATTACTAGAAAAACACCCAAACGATCATATTACAGATCACACTCTAGAGGCCTGATTCACCACTGTGTTACTCCAACTTTATACCAGTGTAACTCTGCTGAAATCAACAGCATTACTGCATCATTAACTCAGAGTTCTGCTGTAGTCACTCAAGCTGGACATCTTCTCTTGAAAATATTATTAAAATTATCTATACAGTGACATCAGAACGGTCAAACCACTTCGAACTGCGAGCTCATCAGACCCCACCCTCCCCAAGGTAACCAATCACCCTGGGTTGGTACTTGGATGGAATGCCTGCATGGAACTCTTGGGTGCTTTATGTATTGCTGTAGATTCAATGTTAGCAGGATTCAGTAGTGGAGAAATGACCCAGCAAGGTGCTGCCCCCCAATACAGGCAACCACTTAAAAGCTCATCATGTGTTGTAATAGTAGGGTGGTAGCCCCAGTGTTTAACCACAATTCCAGAGCTAGTAAAAAAATGACACAATTTTTTGTGGAAATGTGACATTTTTGTAACCGTCTCTACCAAATCGTCACCTAGGTAATGCCATTCTGCCATCCTACATTTGTGCTGTAATTTTCACAGGCTGTGGTAGATGTTATTCATGAGGAGTGCTGTTGCTGTGCATTGTTAAACAGGTGCCATATTTCATCCCAGAATTGGCTTCTCTTCAATACAAGGCAAAGCATGTTGGAGTGGGGGGGACATGCCCTTGTGACAGAGGATTTAAAAATGCCTGAGAGAAAAATTTGTATCATAATCCTTCTTTGTAGACATTGTAAAGCCCCCTTGCATGAAAGGAGCTATAGCAATGCTAGAACATGATCATCATAAACACGTCTAAAAATAAAAGCTCACAACTTGCAAGATATGTGCTACAGGAAAATGGCAACACCAAATATAACAGCCACCTACATACTTCTATTAAACAGGTGTATCATGAAAAGGAGAGACAGAAGCCACCCAGATAATATTTATTTCAAAAGCTTGTTACATTTAAAAAAGAAATCAAGAAAATAAACACTAATAACATGGTAGCACTAATATCTTCAGTTCAAGTACTGTAAATTCAGAATCAACTGTGGCTTGATGTTTTGCCATTCCCTTTGGCCATGCAAGAAGTTTATAGCTTCACATAGCCAACTGGCATGGAGGTTACCACGTGGTTCATCTCTATTCACAAAACTCAAAGCCCAGCCCAGCAGTATGAGCTTTTCCTTGCAAAGGCTGTGAATTTTTGTTGCATTAACAGTCGGGCCACGTTTGGAGGTTGAAGGTAAATATGGACTGTTCATGTCTCAATATACCATGAGGCAGTAGAAAGCTGTGAAGCAGAGTAAGAGTTTGGAACCAATGCAAATAGCTAAAAAAAGTATCCAGCATGATTTGATTCACCTAAGGTGTTGCCATTTGTTGGGGCTGGTACATGTTGGGTGCCTTTGGAAAATCCCAAATCCTTCTGTTGCCAGACAAAACATTTTCTGTTTGTAAAGATGATTCATTGGATTGAAAAAAATAATAAAGGAAGGTTTTTGGATATAACTTGTGAATTGCTTTGGACTCTTGGAAGAAGAACAATAGATGGATTGCAATATCAGCCAAGCTGGTGGGAGTGATAAGCCTTTCTTTAGTCACAAGAAAATCAGTCCTCGGTCGTTCTTAATTGCGCTGTCCTAGATTTTCCAGACGTTGGAAAATTGGAAAATTAAACCAGTTGTACACTTTTTCCCCACGCAATCCTGCCAGGTATTGTTAAAAGCCTACCCACTTAAATGTATATACACCTTCCATTCTCCCCTGGATAGTACTTTGTGCTCTGACCACGGTGGTAAATTCTGATGTAGATGCACATAACATGATGCTCCCTTTCCTTTCGTTAACAATATTGACATTTAAAATATCATTGGCATCTGAGTTTGCACCTGTTGAAATGAGCAGGGCAGTTCATACCTCAGAATGATTGTTTCAGGCTCTCGCCAAACTCAGACAGATATCTCTGCATCACTTACACTCACGTTACGTAGGAAAGTTTCTTTTGTCACCCTAACAGCTACACACAGCCTTTCTAAAAAATTAAAGCTGGAATTCTAAAGAACAATGGAAAAGTCTGTCCAAGTCCCATCAGCTAATCCTTCCTGCCTCCACAAGGGGGTGCGCCTCACACTTTGGGTGAAAACACTGGTGGCCTAGAAGACCTTTTCCAAAACTGTCTTACGGGATGCTTATTTATTTCACTGGGTTTCCGGGATTTCCAAGAATGAGCCTTTCCTTTGCTGGATCACCATTTAACTTCCCTCATTCCCAATACTCTTTTTGCTAACCTCCCTTCTTCCATATCAAGGCAGCCTGCTTTTCACCGGCCAAGATGATGAGGTGTGCAACCTATTCTGGGGCCAACAAGAGCTCAGTGGGCAGCTAGGATTGTCATGGGAAGCAGGTGGCCAGGCTTATCCCTCTCACCAACTAGTCTCCTGTGCAGTTTGCCTGAGCTCCATTAAATGTCGGGAAGCAGGAGTGCTCAGTTCTGCCACAAGATGGGGCATTTTTCAATATTAAAATTTAAAAAAGACATTTGCCGTCCCACATCTTTTAAAACCCAGCTTCCATAAAGGTGCTCAGAGTGCACCTGCCTCCCATGGAAAACTTTAAGAAGCTTTCTGCTTGGGAACAACTCTCTGTTGTCTCATTTCTTTTAGTGGCATGTTAACAAGGTCTTTGTTTCTCAGCTATAGTTCCTCTTGTATTTTATTTTCCCACAGAAGTTTTGTCCTCTGTTTGGGACTCTCTGTGGGGCAACTCCAGTCCTCTTGGGCAGCGTCACCGAGTTACATGTTGAAGAGATCCGAGGGCCTGAGGGAGGACAGTGGCAGTGGAGCTACTCCACAGCCACTACGTAATCCCAGGGCTCAAGGAGCACCAAGAACCAGTGTCTTCCCTGCCCTTCACCCGGGGATGGCTGGTGACACTATAGAACTGTGCATCCACTGACCTAGCCACCCACCTGCAGTTGTAACACTGTGCCCATGGCTGGATTGTTGGGCCTGAGCCTGGGAGCATCCTTCTCTCAGGCCTTGACAAAAGCAATCTTGCCCCATCCATATCCATTCAGAATGCTGCTGCCAAGATCCGTCTCCTAGCCCATTGCTTTGGCCATGTCACCCCTCTCTCTGCAGCATTCCCCTGACTCCCCTGGCTCTGTCCATGTTCACTTCCAACGCCCTTCGCAGCCTATCCCTGACCCCACCTATCCTCTCTCATTCACTAGCAACCTCTCCTCTCACCATGATGCCAGCCTCCGTTACCCACTTGTTACGTTTGCCAACCCCTTTGTGCTCCCCCCCCCCGTGTCCCCTCACACTTGGAAGGCACTCCCATAAACATCTGCAAAGCTACCTCATTATCCAGCTTTAAATCCCGCCTCACAATTCTCCTTTGCCATGATGGCTACAAAAAAGCTTGACAACAGTTGGGCTGGTAGTGTGCTGAGACCTCTACTGTTTACTTGTACCCACCCCCTTCTGTCTGTATTCAGCTGTTGTCACTTATCTAATAATTAGATTGCGAGCTCCTTGGGGGCAGGGACCATCTTTATTCTAACAACGTAGAGGAGTTGTTAGAATATATTTGTTAATATTAAACATTGGCCAGAATGTTCAGGGTGGGCAGCTAAATTTAGTTAGGCAACTAAGAGAGCTGATTTTCAGAGGCGCATCAAGCACGTCCACTGAAATGAGCAGCAGCTGGCAGTCATCACCTCTGAAAATCAGCTCGCAGAGAATGAGGTGTCTAAATGGATTTTAGGTGCCCAACTTCAAGCCTGAAACTGTTGGCCCTAGTCGTCGTCACTCTGTGGCTTATTTAAAGAGGATGTGGTCTGGTGGAAATGTGAGAAAAAAGCTGCATTTAGAGAGAATATCTCTGGTAACAGCTGCTCTTAAAAATTTCTCTGAAGTTCACTTTCCCCTTATTACTAAGATGTTTGCATGCAACCCCAGCTTGTTGCTTCTCAGGAGCCCATCCTCTCCAGGTGCTCATTCCCATCCTGCAGTCGTCATCCTCTGTAGCAGGATAGGTAGTTGCTGTAGAAGGAAATCCTACCATCCACAGAGGGAGCTGGGTGTGACAGAACGTATGTGTTTCCCCTTGGGGTTGGAGTTGGACTAGGGCTCTGCCATTCTTGTAAAATACACCATCCTGGTCTGTGGATGCTGCCTGCATGCTGGCATTATGTAACCAATACCCACTTGTTATGGTGCTCCGTGTCCCTCTACTGGAGTCTGGGCCACATATACAGATTGAGGAGCCTGCTACAGTTTATGGCATCAGAGCTTGGTCCTTGAGCTCCAGGAGGAAAGGCTTATGCTTTAAGATTATTATTACTGTTGCATCTATGAGCCCTAGTCATGGACCAGGACCCCACTGTGCCAGGTGCTTTTTTCTCTGTTGATGCATGGTTATCCCAAAGTCAGTGCTGCAACCGCCACTATAAAGACTGGCTGTACTTGCACAAACACACTTAAAAATCAAATTTACCAGCCAAATGGTAGCAATTTCACACACTGCACATCATGGGATGGCCAAACGGGATTTCACCACCTTTAGCCTTTTTAAAATAAGCCTGTCTATGGCAACTACTGTGCCTGAACGGCTGCAACATATTAGGCTCTATAACGCAGTATGGAGAGCTGTGATCCATTCTGTGGCGTAAGGAAGGAGAGACATTGTAAAGGAGCCTACAAGTATGGCTGCTTTGAGAACCGTAGCCTAGCGTTCCTTCTGAGTTACTTCGCACATAGCCTCATCCGAGGGTGCCCACAGGCCTGAGTTTGAGTTACGATTACATAAATCTCAGTCACAAATTTATTGCCATAATTTATCAGCTCATGTTGCTGAATGGCCAAGTAGTTAATTTTAAAATGAAGTGGTGCTATTTTCATTAATACCCTTGTGCTAACTACCTATCAAAACACTCAGCGGCAATTAATACCATGTTGCTGAAGTATTGAACCAATAAATATTTCCAGTCATGGCTTGTCTTTGGCGGATAAAAGACATTAGACTAACCCACTGCCTTAATAATGCTTTCCCCTTCTTTATCATCAGCAACATTTACATTTAAGGAAAAGATTAAATAGCTAGATCAGCCCATAACATGAATTTAAAAAGCTGTTGTTTCATGACATATAAATAATCCCTTGAGGATATCATTGTAATAACAATAAGCCTGAAAGAAGATTGAAAATTTCTGAAGATTATATATCATCAATACAAAAGCAATTTGGCATAGTCTGCATTAGAAAAGAGCCTAGATTGCCTGGAATGTTGACATTTGACATAAGTACACCATAGACACCTTTTCGTTTGAAATTTCACTAGCCACTAACTCACTAACGAACGCAACCTCATTATAGGAGTGATATGTTTCAAGTTTGAATGTAGCCTCCCATTCCTATAGTTTTCAGAATATGCTTCTGTTATTGAAGAGAATCAAACCTGATGGTGTTATGTGAGAAAACATTAAAATGGAAATGGTCTTAGAACATTCCTTTTGTTTACAGCAAATGCACATTAAAACCCAATTTGCACATTGCAAAAACCTATGGCAATTAAAGAGGTTAAAATCTCTTTTTGTTTTAGTAAAGTGCAACCTGGATGAGTTCAATGGGGTTGAACTCAATGAAAAAATATGCTAGGTAAAAATATTCTTAGTGCCACTGCCAGTCTTAAATTCTTTGCTAAGTTTATTTTTTTAAGACTTCCCAACAAATCTCTGTTTCAGCTCCCATATTTCAAAAACTGTGCTGTAATATGCTGCCTTTGTGGAATGTGTGTATGTGTGTGTGTGTGTGTGTGTAAAATCTATGCAAAGTAAGGTACATTTTGTGTATGTGTGTGTAAAATCTATGCAAAGTAAAGTACATGTTTCAATGGGCTACTGCTCGTATAAATCTGCCTGTAAACAGGTTCTATTGTTTCTCTTAGTTTCAGCCAGATGTAGTAGCAGAATGTATTATGGAAATCTCTCCTCCGTGCATAGAAATATAAGAAAATTGGTTCTGGAGCCAAAGCCATGCTTGAATGTGCCGAGGACTGGCAGCTGCTTAGGAGTATTGGGCTATGACAACATTGGCTTAAACATAGCATGTCAGTATTTCAACTTACCATGTGAGCCTGTAATAGAGGCTGCACCACTACATGGAACAGTAGAATGCTTGATTTTTACAGACAATAATATACACTGGTACATATTGTCTTTACCTAAGGCCATTTGTGATTGTGGGTAGTTTACACTTGGCTAATATTTGCTGTTAATCAATGGGACCCCCCATTGTGCTATCTGTATTCTGTATCCTTTTAGTGTAACTTTCAATCCGAGTGGAGCCATTTTAGTCAGAATAATAATGTGCACCTTCCATTCAACGATATCAATGCGCTTTACAAGCATTAATTTAGCCCCGAAAGTAGACAAACCCTATTATCACCATTCTGAGTGATGAGGAAATTGAGAGTGCAGCGAGGTTAAACGACTTGATCAAGTTCATGTAGAGTGGTAGATCTCAGACTCTCCATCCTGTGACTTGCCAAGACTGTTTCTACATATGGGCTTTTTCTCCCTAAGTTTCCATAGATGTTAAGGCCAGAAGGGACAATTATGGTCACCTAAACTGACCTTCTGAATATCAGAGGCTATAGAACTGTAATTCCTGCATCAAGGCCATAACTTGGCAAAAAATTTCCCACCACTGCTTTCACTATTTCAGCTCTACCAGTGGGAACATGAATGTAAACAGGGCTCCATGTGGCTGTCAGCATTATAAACACCCTGTCGGCTGAGAGTAGGTCCACCGAATATGATGCAGTACCACCAATCTGCCACCAATGGAGCTACATTTCTTAGTGTCGATAATACCTACAGCAGAACTCAACTGTCAAGGGATCTTTGGCATATTTACTGCATATCTTCCACATAGCTTAATGAGAGCATATCAATTCCTCTCAGCGTGTAAGGTGCACAGTGGAGGAATACCAAGAATGTTGGTGCATTTTAACACCATTTCTCGGGAAGAGTCCTGTTCCTACTCGCTACACACAAGACGTCAAAAGAAAACCTGAATACATCCCTCATGAGACTTTTAGGCCAGAGCCATCAGGGGGCATTTTAATGACCAGACCTTATGTCTGTAAAACACATATAAATGATCTTGTGACTCTGCATTTAGCCATTGCATTGTACACCATGCCCACATTGTGACCTAACTGTAGTGTTCCATGAATGTTTTTCAGTCGCATATAGCACTTTGCAAGGTATTTCTATTCAAACTTAGATACTGTTAGGGCTTGCACCTATGAGGTGTTGAACATCCTGGCTCTGATCCTGTAAAGCACTTATGCATGTGCTTAAAATTAAGCAAGTGAGTAGGCCCATGAAGTAATTGAGGCTCATGGGAGTAGACACCTACGGTGTGGTCTGCTGTTGGGACAAACAATTGCCCCAATTGATAACAGGTTGTGACCTGTATTCTGTAGTGTTTGTCTCGTCCCTGGATGCACTGGTGAGGTTGGAACTGTGTGATTGCATGTGGGTGGAGATGCAAATTCAACAGTGGAGTCTGTTCTGATGAGCACCAAAGCCCACTTGTCACTGGTTGAACTGCTCTGCATAGTAGGCATGTTCCTGACCTCACTGCAGTTGGTAGCATTATAGGTGGTAGATGGGGTGGGCTTGTGGCTGATGCTCCTCTGGCTGGAGGGTTTGTTGAATTATTTTTACTCTGTATGAACAAAGGGGATGACTGTAAGCCCGGCCTGCGCTGTACACAGAAGACCAAAACTCAAGAATATTGCCTTTGCCAAGGGGCATATAGCTTGTTCAGGTCAGTGGCTTCCTTGAGGGCAGTATCCAATGCTTCAAAGTTTCTTAACAATGAAGAGCATTTGAATAAAATGAGCTCTAGGTATACAAGACACAGCTGACCATGCTGAGCTCACACAGACCTTGGGCGTAAGCCACCTTTATGTCTTCCCTGATTCTGGGACCAACTAGTGATTTCTTCTTGGCCCCTATTTCATCCTCATCGTCCTTGACCTCTCTGCTGCTTTTGGCACTGCTGATCATCTTGTTCTCCCTGTGCTTTCGCAATACCGTCCTCCCCTGGCTTTCTTCCAGCCCCTTTTCCTTTTCCTTCAGAGTCTTTTGCAAGATCCTCCACCTCTATCCTGTTATCTGTGTATGACCCTAAGGCGCTTTCCTTTGCCCTATTGTCACACATATGGTTTCAGCTACGAGCTTTAGCCAGGTGACTCTCAAATGTACCTGGCCACTCTTGACTTGTCTTTTCCCACCCAGCACTGGCTGACATCTCTTCACATCTCACCATTGAATTATGTTCAAAAATGTCCAGATGCAATGCCTTATGTCTCCCCCGTCCCCTGATTCTCTGCCATTGTTCCCAATCTCATCTTCCTCCCTATCACACGGGCCCATAATGAGAGCTGGTTAATAGTTTTTTTGTTTGATACTTTTTTTCAATAGAAGGATATGGTCTTTGTTACTGAAAACGTTTGTAAGTGTAGTTGGTCAGGCTGGTGACATCCTTGAAGGTACTGCCACTGAATTAAAAAATGAATGATGCATAGGGCTTTCCCCTCTTCCCCACCTTAATTTTCTCTTTTCTTTTGCCATTCTAACTTTTCCAAAACGTCCTCAGCTTTGGCAAAGTTACAGAATTGCAAAGAGAAAAAAGGGGAAAAACGTGAGAGTCCACCTCCCCCCGAAAAAAACCACCAAACAAAGCAACTCTGGACACCACTTACGTCATTGTTCTTAGTGGGGGGGGGAAAGGAAATAAGGCCGAGGAAGGGATAACATTACAAATTTGGACTTTCAAAGTAAAATAATTCCAAGTTGAAAATTTTCAAAAGTTTTTGAAAAACTAGGTAGTAAATATTTTCAAACTCCACCCACCCAAAAAAAACCCCAAACCATCTCCATTTTGAACACTGTGACATGGAAACAATTTCACATTTTTCTACCTGTTCCATCTCATAACCCAGGTTATCGTGGGCTCTCTCTTGCCTCATACATACCAGCCAGGTCCAAATTCTGCCTCTTTTTCCTCTTTTCTCTGTCTATCACAACACCCAGGACTCTCATTCAGATCCTCTTTAGCTTCCATCCTGACTAGCTCTCCCTCTTCTCACACCTCCTACCCGTACCCCTTTCTTTTCACTACTTTAGTCAATACAAAATGCTACAATTAAGAGCATCTTCCTTGTCTATTGGCTTGACCTTGTCACTTCCCTCTTTCAGTCTCCCCTCTTCCACATCAGGTTCAACCATCTTCTCCTTGCCTCCAAGGTGCTGAGGAACTCTGATCTTATTCAATCTCCCGTTTTCACTCTCCATTCTACTCTGCCAAAAACACTAGCCTGTGCTTGTTGATTGTCTGCATCTCCAACAAACGTCTCAGCACTTGCCTCCATGACATGCTTACATATATGCTGGCCTGCAAGGTCATTTCCCTCTCCTCATCCCATTTATACCATGACCTAGATATACCATCATTAAAACTTTGTATTAGCAGGAGATGGCCAATCTGGACAGGACACCATACTTCCCTGATGGTCCTCTTTCCCCTACCGGCCATCTGTGTGTTCAATGTGTGCTTTTTTGGATGTAAGCCCATCAGGATAGGGATCATGTCTTCTTTTGTGTTTGTACAGTCTGGGCATTATAATAAATAGTAATACTAACACAGGACTCTATAAGAGGCAGGAGAGTCAAGAAAGTGCAGTCAGATGCGCAAGGCAGTGAGTGAGTAGAGGAGCGTGTGACCAAAAAGGAAAAAAAGAGTTAATGAGTAACATTAGTGAGAGCACTTTCAATTGACCAGAGACAGCAGAAACCAGATTTCAAAGGGGTCAGGGATGAATATAAGGTCAAGAGAGACTTTTGCCCTTTGACATTTAGTTAAATTTTGTTTTAATGTTATGTTAATTTCTTATATCTATTCGTGTACGTGTGTAAAAATAGTGCTGGAGAAAGTACCGCACTCACATCGTGTCAGGTCGAAGCCGTCTGGTTATCCATAGAGCAAATTCTGCAGGGCCCTTGGCAACGCAAGGTTCCTTATACTGCCCTGCCAATGTGTCTCAACTCTGACCTGTATTGAGGGACCATGTCCAGTGATCAGATAGTATGTCAGTCTCTGTGGCCCATCACTGGCCTCGCTGCTGAAACCACCAGCAAACATCTCTGTTGTGGCTGGAGCCCGTTTTGATGTGGTTACCCAGGTACGGGGAAATTAACTGAGATAGTGAACTCATTTACCCAAACACTACATATCTCTATTTACAGAAACTGAGTAAAGCTGGTATAAAAATAACCAAACATTCTGGTTACAAATTGTATTTAAAAAAATCTGTGGGTTTTGTTTTTTTTGGCTACCAAAATTGAATTTTCTACAAGAAATTTTGAATTTTCAACCATGTTTTGTGTGTGGAAAATTCAATGTCTGATAGAAAATTTTTACCAGCTCTAAAAACTAGTATGTTTGTGAAGTGATGGCTTTATAGAAATACTGAAATGTGGTCATTTGATTAGACCTACTTAGTAAAAATGTTGAAATAGGCAGAAGAGAACACCTACCTGCGTTCTAATTGCTGTAACTGGTCTAACATATTGTAGGGCAGATTTTCTTGACTAGCTAAACCTTCCTAGCTTTTCCTGGGCTGCTTTCACTTTATGAAGTAAATATAATTATCTTTTTACTGTTGATGAACTGGATTATTCAATTGCAAATGGCTACCACAGAGACTTCATAGCTTCCAACAGAGAGAGTTGGAGAAGATCCCAAGTTCACCTTTAATTTAGGCGACTTTTCTGGGATTAGTGGAAGAGGAGAATTTGCCCCGTTTGGATCTTCTTGGTGTATTTGTCAAGTTCTCACTCTCCACCCATTTTTTTTAGCCTGAAAGGTAAGTCTATGTGATGGATTTTTTTCTAAAAAAAAAAAGATCTATCAGTTACACAGTCATTCAGGAGGAAAATGGGATGTAAAGAGTTAATCTATGCAAGTATTACTCAGCTATGTGCAAAAATCGAACAAACTTGAAGGTGGGTGTGAGTTGGAGACAAAAATTTGTTCAAGTATTTTAAATGATAGTTTATATGTGAAATAACACATGGCCTTAACTAAGGGTGTAATTGGGTGGAATGGGCCTGATTCTCCTCTTGCACATTGGTTTAATTCTCATTTAATTTGAATGACTTCATTGTAACTACTCTTGTCTTATACTGATATGAGAAAAATCAAATCTAAAGGGCCCAAGTCTGCTTATAAGGTATGTCTACACAACAAAAACCCACATCTGGCTTGTACAAACTCGGGTTCACAGGGCTTGGGCTGTGGGGGTTGTATCATTGCTGTGTAGACTTTCGGGTTTGGGCTGGAGCCCAGACTCTAGGACCCTACAGGATGGGAAGGTCCCAATGATCGGGCTCCAGCCCAAGCCCAGAAGTATGGACAGCGGTGAAACAGCCCCCACAGCCCTGAGAGCCCAAGTCTGCTGGCATGGGCCAGCCATGAATTTGTAGTTGCTGTGTAGACATACCCTCAATTACCATGATGTAAACCTGGAATAAATCCATTGACTTTAGCTGAATCCTAGGTGAGCTGGTGGGTCTTTTCTTATTGCAGTAAATCAGTGAAGTAGCTCCAGATTTTGACCGGATGTAATCAAGAGCAGAATTTGGCCCAATGTTGCCGCACATGAAACGGATACAAGACAAGGGTACTAAAGAATGGGTTACATCAAACCTACTCCAGCTACAACTAATAGCCAAAGACTTTCATGTTCCTGTATATATTAATATAGATAGATAGATAGATAGATAAAGAATATATATATTTAAGAAAAAAGTACAAGAGCTTTGTGTGTGTAGAAAAACATTTATTAGAAAAAAAATTATTTCCCTCAAAACCATATAGAGGAATTCACATTACACCTGTATGTCTGTGTTGCTTTAGAAAGGTGCAGTGTATTTCAGAGGTAGCAAGTATCTCCCATTATTACGATGCCAAACATAAGAGATATACAACAGGTCTAATCTAGTGGGATACTCAGCACAAACTTTTACCTAGAAGTATATGAGGAAGTACCTGCTACTCAACTGCAAACAGTTACTTTTGTCAATGGTAAATTAAAAAATTGTTACATTATTTTAAAAACTGTGTTGTATATAGTAGAACACTTATAATTATGAAAAACAGTCTCTCTGGTCTATCTCCACATAAGCTTTACATTCATGGGTATCTCATTTATAGTATAACTCCAGATATCTGCATAAAATATCTGTATTTAGCACAGCACTAAAAATTTAGTTCAAATGCTAAGGACCAGAGTGCAAGTTGGTACTTAGTGACCTTAAGTCGCATATCAGCGTACTTAAGGGTGACCTTAAGACGCGCCCTAATGTTTTCAAAATTAATGCATGTTCTCTGTTCATGTCAGCAAGAAGTATCCCCTCTTTTTTGTAGGCTGGCTATATATTTATTTTGAATGACGTAACCTTCAAGTGTTCATTGGAGAGTGATCCATAATGTTTGTAAATGGGACACCCACAGAACTGAGAAAATATAGTTTGTTACATATTTATTTACGAGTCAATTCAACTGAAAGTCCACGACTGGGGACTAGCTAACGAAGTGGAACCAGATAAAAGGCACAAAGCTGGCCCAAAGAGCTGCGTTACATACCTTGATATTAAAGTCAAGTTTCAACAGGCAATAATTACCGTGGCCCCATAAACGCACAAGGGCACAGCACAAAGTAAATAACAACACCATTTGTTAGCATTAGCAATTTTTTATTTTCCTTTTTTTGTTGCATAGGAAATGCAGTACTTGCTTCCAGTAATTGTATTGTAATGTGAGAAGGTGGTAGCACTAATGGTTGAATACAAGAGTTAAACTAATCCACACCAGCTCAAAAAACCTGCAGAGATTTAGTTGAATAAGAATGGATGCCCACAGTGATTCTCAACCAATTACAATTCTTTTTCACAGAACACAGTAAAACTAAAATGGTAACTATGAGAGTCAATACAAGAATACAAGAGGTACAAGGGGCTCGACTCAAAACCATGAAGACAACGTGGTATTAACACGGGTACTAAGTGATTTTCCAGCAGATCTTTCACACATCCATTAGAAGTGTTTTGTCCAGCAAACTGAAAATTAAAATGAGGAACTTGAGTGGACAAGGGTCAGAGGAGCTAGGCGAATGCTTAACTGTGGGAAGAAACCCAACACGGGTGCAGAATGGGGATTTCCCATTGATTGTATGTCCACAGCAAACAATTTTGTAAACCTTCACTGTATGGTATCAGTAACCACTATTTACTCTGCATTTCTACGGAAGTAACAAAACGGTGGTAAAGGATGAGAGTTTACAGCTGGGAAATTGTCCACCTACCACACAACTCCAAAGCGAACCATTCACCTTATTTGCCTTTCTTCTTTCTAAAAAAAATTACTAATTTCTAGAAAGAAGGAGGAGAGAGGAGATTTGGGTAAAGAACATTGTTTTGTTCACTCATTAGCAAAAGTATAGACTAAGTGGAAAACAGTCTTCCTAAAAATCCATTGTAAAAAGTACAAAAGTTTACACTGTATGTGAGTGTTTTCCTTTATGAATGGTCTCTGTGGAAATCAGAGGTAGCACACCTAGCATATTTTGCTATGGAACAGACCAGGGGTCAGCAACCTTTCAGAAGTGGTGTGCCGAGTCTTCATTTATTCACTCTAATTTAAGGTTTCGCGTGCCAGTCATACATTTTAATGTGTTTAGAAGGTCTCTTTCTATAAGTCTATAATATAGAACTAAACTATTGTTGTATGTAAAGTAAATAAGGTTTTTAAAATGTTTAAGAAGCTTCATTTAAAATTAAATTAAAATGCAGAGCCCTCTGGACCGGTGGCCAGGATCCGGGCGTAGAGTGCCACTGAAAATCATGTGTGCCATAGGTTGCCTACCCCTGGAACAGACTAATTCTTTTTGTAATCAAGGAACATGTAATGGCCAGAGTGCAGCACAGAGCTGTCGCCTCCTCTACATTCCCCTTTCCTTTTAAAATTCTTGTCTATTTCAGATGTTGGATGTGGCATTCTGTCCCCTGCCATGGCCCCTTTTTCTGACTGATTCTGCTCCTGTTATGGGGTGTGTAGCCCTCAGGAGGCATAAAAGGCAGGTGGGTGCTTGTGCACAGGGAAGAGGGTCTTGCTGAAGCATATACTGGGAAAGACAGTGTTCTTAGATTTGGATGAGAAAAGTACACCAAAATCCCGTGTTAATAGCAAATGGTCTTTTATGAATCTGGCCCAAAGTTTGTACAGAGTTTTGTTTGAAGGAAAAATATTGAAACTAAACAGCCACATGAGATTTTTCTTTTTTTTTCTTTTCTTTCTCTCTCTCTCTCTTTTTTTAAGGATTTTTCCTTTTATATGAGGAGGTCTGATGTGAAAAAGGGTCAAGCATGGGTACCTGGTTAAATGCTGCCCATTTAGAAAGCGCTTTCAACATCAGCTAAGTCTCAGTTATGGGTTTGAGAACTATCCTTTAAATTGAAACTTTATACATATGTTCTCTTGGAATTCTTACGGTAGCTTTTGAGACAAACATCTTACCAGGCACGGATTTCTGGTCTCAATACCCATGCCTGCCCTCTAGGAAAAAGAAAAAAAACCAACACAGGTAATACTGAATTTAAGTAAATGTATACCTCCAAAATACTGAAAACACCCCAAATCAAGAAAAGACAGAATTTGCGTTCTCAGTGAAATATCTTTAAACCTATCTGACAAGAACCAAGTCAGAAAAAAAGACTAACATAACTTTGAGTAATATTCATACAGCTCACTAAGCATTATGGAATAGCATGCATTAATATTGTACGGTTATTTTACATCACCTATATCAGAAGGTTCTGACAGACAGCGAAGGCTACCGGTGTAGAAAAAATCTTACTTCAGAAGAGCAATATAATACAGATTTCACAGGCACTACATTTTAATATATCAGGTATTATGCTGGTTTTCTTATAATTCTTTCTGTCCTAAAGCTGGCATTATAACAATGACCAAAAAGGCAAGGATTTAAGTAAACGGAAAGTAGATACCAAAGTTGATATATTCTTTTTTTTTTTTCAGATAGATTAGTGCATAGTTCTCATGCAGATAAACACTGCTATGCATTTACATTGTTGGAAAGCAGAGTGAATTGAGCCCAAGTTGTCACATTTTTGTAAATCATTTTGCCAGCCTGTAATAGCACCATGTAATGGATTTGCATTAAACATTAAATTGATTTCAGAATTGGTGACACAGTATTCACTACAGTTAAGTGCTATGGAATAGCTTCAATGTTACCTGCTATATATCAAAGCAATTTTCATCCCACTGCTTTTTTATTGGAAAAAATAAAAGGAAAATGTACTCGATACTAATTAGACTATTGCACAGCCTTGGACTTGATGATGGCATAGCCGGGTTTACTGTCAAACAGTAATACATGCATTGACTTCAAGACAAAATTGGCATTGCAAGACTGATTTGATGAAAATCCTGCCTAGCAGGCAGCGTTCACTTCATGAGACCTTCCTCCAACAGATCTCATGAGATTTGTTTGTTTAGTTTTTAGGTGCCATTGAAGCTCTCCTTACATTATCATGCCGGTTGTGTTTTTAATTTTGTTCGATGGAGGCCTTCTTTAAAAAAAAAAAAAGAAAAGAAGAAGATATTTCCAGAGACACAATGCAAAGTACAATATTAACTGACATTCTTTTAAAAAAAAATCACCACAAGGGAAAAAATACTATTTTAGGCTATGTATCTGGGTTTTTTGTAGTTTTTTGTACAGTAAATATTTTATAACACTGTTACTACGAAGCTGCAAAATATATGGAACAAAAACAAATAGTGAAAGAAAAACAAAGTTAGAGGGATTTTGCATATTCCTGTGGGCTGACTGAATACTGTGGAGTTGAGGAAAGTTTGTGTTTCCTTTACCCTTCAACCTCAAGAGAGGAAGGATGAGGGGGGAATAAAGAGCGGAGACAAAGTATGCCAGGGCTGCCTAACTTTAGCCTGTACGTTTTTTTGATAAAGGACGAGGAATAAAGAATGGCATTGCTGGGGTGCGCAGCACAACAAAAGCAAGTGCCCTAGTTCAAAAAGAGAGCAATGAACTGGTGGAGGCAATTCATGACAAGGAATTTTTAAACCATTAAATTTGGGGATGGGGTGGGGGAGGAAGGAGTTGAGTATGGGTCAGTATTTGTGCCTGACAAAATTTCCAGAGATGGGGTGGAGAGGGAATAAAAGTTGTTTGCATTATTTTCTAACAAACGAATAAAACAATTTAAAAGGGGAAGGAAATGTAATCGGATTCTGAATTAGGGACCAACACTGTCCGCCTGAATCTTGCATGTTTTCTTTATTGTAGGCTGCACACCCCGAGCAGCTGTCTTGCTCAGAACTCCAGTCTTTGCTTTACTTTGAGGAATAAAAAACTGTTTGTTCTCCATACCTGAACAGAACTGAACTGCTGTGTTTTCTGCATGGTAATAAGGTGAACAAAAATGTAATTTAGTGTGTTTAATACTTTACAACCACTGTTGATTAACACCCTTGACCGCCTACCTAATGTTTTAAAGCCTTTAAAACATTTATTTCTGCAATTCTGATCAGAATTCCCTAACTTTAGCGTCATCAAACTTAATGCGACAAAATACCTTCAAAAATACAGCATATCTGTACTGTCCATTTACAATGGTTCTTCAGTAGCCTATACTTCTCAAGCATAGGAATATGCTATACCATTGAGAGAAGAAAAATAACTGTATTTAAATACATACAAAATGGAAACAGGAAAGTTTTTAACTTAAATCCAGTTCCCAAAGGGAAAAAAAAGCAATTCTATGAACGCTGCCTTTATAACGAACAATCAGAAATTCCACTAAGCTAATTTGACAGAAATTTGTCCTCATTTAAACAACATTACAAAAGTCCTGCATTATAAAATAGGGTAGAATAAATCAGTGTAATCAATAAAACTATACAACATACAAATTACATATCTTTTGAGTGGGCAGTTTAATTCTCTCTCTTTGCAGCCATGACTACAACATGCTCACTAAAAACAACTAACTGCCCAAACTATTGCTTAAGTTTGTTTTGTTTAAAAAAGGGTGCAATTTTATTGTATATACAACCAATTTACTGGTAATACCTTGGCTTATAGCAAGGTTCTGACAAAATGTTTGTCTAGGCTTTTTTCCCTTCACTGTGAAGCACTGAAAGCTGCTATTTTTTTAATTTTATTATTATTTTTTTTAGTGCACATATGTCTTAATAAAGTAATGCCCAGCTAAGTGCTATAGGGAAGGCAAAGGATGCTGGCTAGAGGATGTGATACCATATACTAACAATCACACAATACAACAGAGCAAAATGACTACTCAACCACTTATCAGACACATATGAAAATCCAAAACATTTTATTTTTTTCCTTAAATAGAGAATAACCAGTAAACAATTTTCAGAACTTGGAAGTTTAAAAACGTGCATATAAAAATGGGCATTATATACTTTTGTTGAATGTGGCTTGATTGCAGTCTGCTAATAAAAATGGGTGTGGGATCTGAAGAAAAAGGAAGGTTTTTTTTTTTTTTTTTTTTAAGGCTTGCTTGTGAAAGGAACAATTGTAAAACAAAAATTGCTTGAAGCAGGGTTCAGCTTAGTGCTTCACAGTTTGACTGCTTCTCTAAGAAGAGCCCTTCCTGCATGTGCATTCAAAATCACATAAGTACAAAGACAAACACCTAAAACACACTGCGTCAAGTGCAGCACCAACTTTGGTCAAATAAAAAAAAATTAAAAGAAAAATTAATAATTGCTAAGCTTTTCTACATGATATAAGCAGGTATTGCATATTTTCATATATCTGGGAAAAACAAAACAAAAGGAAGACTCCAAATAAAATGTAAAATGCAGCAACATCCAAAAATACTGATAATCTAGCATCTACAGATCTCAGAATAGCACTGCCACTGACCATACAGGACAATAAACACTACTCCTATCTGCGGAACAACTAACATTCTATTTAATTCTAGATGTTGAAACTGACAATGGCTGACATAAAAGTCACATTTACAAAAAGTGTCTCCAAATGCTTGACTAGGGAAAAACCCCTTTCAATATAGGAACATGTGCAACAATTCCACAAATAATCGCTATCCAGGGCAAGGCACATTGATATGGAATTTTTTGTTTTTGTTTTTTTTTTGTTTCGTGCAAATTAAGAAAAAAAAAACATTGTTTCAGGGAAAAGATGAGGAGCAAAGTGTCTTCCCAAGAATTTCAGTTACTTGATTGTATAGGACAGTAGTAGAAACCCTTCTGAAGGGCCATACAAACATAGTTTAAAGGCAAGTGCCTGGAATAGGGATTACAATATTGTGTCTTAATGCACTCTACTTTACCCTACATTAACTATATAAAAATTAGTTACTAACACTAGAACATGCAGAGACTTTCTCTGATTAGCTGGACTTGCCAACCAGAACGTATATATATGTATAGTATAGGAAACCTTCTTAAAGTCACATGTGAAGCAAAGGGATGCTCCGCTGTCTGATAGGAAAAATCACTTGCACTCTTTTTTTTTTCTTTTTTTCTTTTTTTTTTTTGTACATAAGATACAGGACGTTTGGGGTCCAAACTTTTTTTTTTTTTTTCAGCAAGTGCCCTTGCTTTGAACTGGCGTAAGTTGTCACATCAGCATTCGTTTCTGTATTGTTTTCTTTGTAGTCCAGAAAAAGTACCAGTTCAGGGACACAAAGGTGTTTTAATTTCTGGACCGTTCTACATGATTCCCAAGGTGTCTGAGAACTGATAAACCCTATTTTGCCGGAAAGACGTAAAATTTGTCAGAATTGGCATAATCCATTATAGTGACTTTTAGCTTATAAAATTAACAGATATTATGATTTAATTTTAGTTATGTGCTTTGATAACAGAAAATGATTAATTAGCATTTAATGTAGTTAACATATTGTGGTAAAAGCACCATTAGATTTTTTTTTTAATTTTCCTTCAGTTTTAAAGGGATACAAGTTTAACAATAAAAAACATAAAAAGCAAAAATAGCTCCCCTTTTTCTTGCAAGGCTGTTTTTTACCCCAATACTTTAGAGTCCTGGGGTGGAAGGACTTGGAAAACAAAAATAGAATTTTCAACAATCTCTATCTTACAAAGATATTTAGCTATCCAATGAAATTGCACTTTACTCAATTCAAAATTCGATTGTTTTGATTCCTGTCAGTTTCTGTCAAAACAGACCAACTTCCCCATTTCTGCATGAATTTTTGTGTAATTGTTGAAAATTGTTGAAAAAATGTTATGTAAGTGCAGCATTTCAAACTTTTTTCTTTTTTTTCTTTTTTCTTTTTTTTTTTTAGTGAATAGTAGTAGTTTGATGTTTTAAATCACTCTGCAATTTGAGTGGAAAAAAACCTGTTGACAATGCTCAGATTTTTCATGTTATGTATCTAACTGTATCTGACGGTAAAAAAAAAACAACAAAACAAAAAACTGCATTTTTTCCCAATCCGTTACAGAAAAACATGCCCCATGTCTGTCCTGTACGTTTATATATTGCAGAATTCAGCTACTACAAAAGTTACAGGTTAAGTGTGTTTCATGATTTCTCAAGAAGTCTCACACCTGCATGGGAAAAAAAAATCAATGAAAATGCTGTAAAACAGTTAGGCTCCATATGGAAAGTGTGTTACAACAGCGAGTCAGTAAGCAGCAGCAGAGGCTAGTTCTACCCAGTGTCACCTAATACTTACACTACCAATGAAACACTTCAAAAATTACAAAGCCCAACCATTTCCAGCACCATATGAGAAATCACAACAGTCCCGAAGGTGTCTAAAAAAAATCTCAAAAAAGTTATGGCCTTTGCCATTGACCATAACATTTGCCATTTCCATGTACTAGTTGTTTGCTGTCGATATCTGTTCATCTCTCCTTCCACTGACGTGAAGTAACTGCACTGTGTTGCTGCTGCTTCCATGTTACAGAGTTGGGAAGGAGTCAGGTGGTCTGTCCGGTGGGTGATGGGAAGCTGTGACTTTTATCCCAGGTACCAGGACTGCAAAACAGAGAGAAAACCTTTCAGCTGATTGTAATTATAGATGTTTTGGAAGGAGCCGCGAATAGCACTGCAATCCTCGTATTCTAAACAGGGGGACAGAGTTTGCAGATATTTGCACAGATTCATTACCACTCACCCTTCCCTGTGAACTTCAGTGTGGCTGATTTTAGCATTCCAAAGATGATATGGTCCTGAACCCAAGGAAAACTGAAGTGCCCCAGTCAGAGAAATCAACTTTTCCCACAGGATCAGAATAAGCCCAGTAGGGCCTGCATGGGAATCTCATTTACACTAGTGTAAGTCAAGAGTAGCTACACTCAAGTCAATGTAGCTTTATTTTCACTGGGGTAAAATGGGTGTAAGTGAGATCAGAACAGGCCTGATGAATTCACACCCGTGTAAAACAGATATGAGTAAGATCAGTATCAGATCCTGGGATTCTAAACTGAATGTGGATTTGAATTTGACTGTGATGTACAGCGCTCTGGGGAATTAAAATAACAAGAAGTAACTATAGTTTATGATAAAAGAGTATAATGAGAAAGGCTCAGGTATGAGAGACTTGTTGCTGAAACTCATTTTATATAAACTCCTTTCATATCGTATTAGGTGCATAGTTGAACACATACATACTGACGACAAGTTTTACCAACTATTTCCTCCATTTCTTTTCACCATGTCATGTGATTTATAGTACAGCCACCACAATATTATGTATTAATATTTATAGAGGCCCCTAAGGCAAGGTCCATGCTGGACTTCAAGATTATATGTTCTTGCCATGGTGGTAGGCTCGATAGAAGCTGATAAAATAAATAATATGGTATGAGAAATGTTGTCAGTAATCCAGTTTCCAATTGACTTCATTAGCTAACTCTTACTTCATTCCCCTTTCTGAGCACAGACATACCATCCCCATATCTATTTCAACCATTGCATACAAATTTTGTATTCGTACTCAGACGGACTGTAATTAAATGAAATAGTTTTAATACCCAAAGCTTATAAACAGAAACAAATTCTTCCAGGGTTTATGTAGCCACTGCTGATTATTTTATTTTAACAGCAGTGCCAAATCCTGCTCTCCTTATTGATTAAACTGTCCCATTGATTTTGATAAGGCAAGCAAGAACTGGCCCCTGGATGGTATCTTAACGATCACAATTTTCAAGGTGTTCTAAACTTTATGTGTATGTTTTACAATCATAATACAAATGTTATAGCTTTCAGAATGGTCTGAGTGGACAAGGATGAGCTTTGTGAACGTGCACAGCAGGGAGCAAAAGGGTTAAAAATTCAGTCTTGGTCCTTCAAATAGGTAAAAATCCTTTTATTGCAGAGGTCCAGTTGGCTACCATCAAGGTTTGCCTGATCACATGGATAAACAGCTAAATGATAGTTATATACATTGGAGTAAGATTTACTGGCATCACAAGTAGACTTTTATTTCAAGAGCAGATTTTTTAAAAATACACTTCCTGTGTTTTCAGACATGCATTATTGTTAACCACTAGCTTTAAAGAACTCAGGAAGGTAAATCGCTCTGGCAAATACACATCAACACCTTCCACTAATTCAAAAAAGTAGTAACTGTGCACTATGTCTAGACCTCTGCTAAACTGGCATCATGATTAGACCTTTCTAGTCTTTGGACATCTCATTTTTAATAGATCGGATTTGGATTATTGGGGTGCCAACGTGGTCTGGAGTTTTAATTACTGAAGTGTAAGGAAACCGGAATGAAACTCCTAATCTTCCTTCAGTGCAGTTAAATGCAGTATTTCTTTTAATGATTCTTAGTGCACATTTTGGACAGCAGGGGGTGCACTTTTCTATACCACATTTCTCCCTGCTACTCACTGCATTACTAAAAGATTCTGCAGTGCTTCTGCACTCTTAAAAAGTAAAAAGTTTCTTCACACATCTTACTATTCAGTGTGTGCCTTGCAGACAAGGTTACCCCAGAGCAGCTCTGTAATCCTTCACTGAAATAGGCTTTATTGATTGCTCTGGTCTATTGTTCCCTTTTCAAGTCCCCCAAGTTCAAGTTCATCCTGGTGTTACATCATGTCTGGTTGCTAGGAGCAACCAGACAGACCCAGACGTGACTATCATTAGCAAGAAACACTCTGCTCTCCTCCCACCAACCTTCCAGTGGCTCTGACGTAGCAGGCCCACTGCAAACACATTGAAGTATTTATTCTGCCTAATTTATGACCTACACAGCAAGAGAGACCCCCACTCCAAAAACTAACACTGTTGTATATTTAATTAATCTGTCTTTCTCTGGCACTTGGGAAAGTTAGACAAAGGTCTAATTATTGTGTTTCACTCCCCACACTTTTCTTTTGGGGCTGAATATTTGCATGGGAAAAGGAACTACAAGACTCAGTTCGGCTTCCCCCACTCCCCCTCCAAAACACCTTTTTTTTTCCCTCCACTGCCCTATTGACATTTCATGAAATACTTTAGCTGCTTAAGGGAATTAGAAAAAAAAATCTGATGTGAATGTAACTCCTTCGGAGTTGGTATTCTGTAACACAAATCAACTCATGACATGTTTAAATTTAAATGCTAACCACACACTCTGAGAGTTACTTTAAAGGTTAGTTTTTAATCAATAGAAGTTGCTGACTCTGGAGTTTTTAGCTGCGCAGTGCAGCTCTTGTGCCTTTGTCTAGCATTAGGCTTTCAAACTTTTTTTTTTCTTGAGATGATTTTACCAATGATTTGCAGACACAGAGTGCTATTGTGCTCTTGACTAGCAACATGTCAATAAAGGAGTAGAGTTACCATGCACTGGGGTGTCAATATGACTCCTGCAGACACAGTTCAATCTTAATACCAATGAAAAACTTAATTAACCCCTTCAGTATTGAACTGAAACATATTTTTGTAAACTTGTGTCCAGTGACGTTGTTATCCTAATGAACTTCATATAAAAGCTGATTTTAAGAGTAATAAATTCAAATGACAGACACATCTGCATGGCACTGGTTACTTTTGCAACTATTCTTTGATGAAATATTTTATATGCTGAGACAGCAGAATAGCAAGATTGAAACTGCATTTTCTCATCAGATCCCGTACTGCTCTCAAGATACCATTTTAATTTATATTTCACAAAAGAAATACACATGCCTAATTACCCTGTTTTTCCTAGACAATTTTTTAATATTAAGGACCTTACATGAGTTTAAATCTTCTTGGATTATATTTGAAGAGTTTGATTATCCTTTTGACTCACCTAGAAAACTTCCACTGCAAAGGAGGAGCAGACCTCAACATATAAAATGAAAAATGTGTATGAAGCACTTAACAGAATATGCAACTCTGAGATGTGTGATTTGCAGAGTTCTTTGTATGATTAAACAGCATAGTGAAACAGGCAAACCCAAATCTATACGTATGGAATTTTTTGCCATTGTTCCCCAACATAATTTAAAATGGACTATGCTTTCTGGCTACCACCTACATTTTATCCTTCTTTCTTGTCCTGCAATCTAACCTACTGCATCCAGCTGGGGAACAAAAGTATTTCTTTTCTTAATTTTACATCTCCATTTAAACTGCACGCAATATCACAACCCAATGCAGGATGAAGTTATCTTTATGCATTTTACCAGAAAAGCAAACATTTAGCTTTGCCCCTTATTTATTAAAAAAAAAAACAACGTACTGCAGTGGGGAATTTGGAGTTAAATGAATCCAGTGGACCACAAGGTCCTAGATAAGTAAAATTACTGCTATATAGTCCACAGTATTACTACAGTTCTGTATTGACCTACAGAGTATCTCACTGTCCTATTCTAGTGTTCAAGGTGAAACATCAAAAAGAATTCTGCAGTCCAGTACAAGATCTTAGCTTTCCTTTCTCCAGTCAAATGAAGAAGTAATCTCATCAGGTAGAAAAATGCTGACTAAGGATTTAATAAAGTGCCTGCAGATGTGTGTCATCTCTAAGGTATTCAACTCATGTAATGCAAAACAGTTCCACACCGAATGTGAGTATAAAATTCCATTTAACCATTACGGAGCTCTATTTTACTGTTCTTGGAGGAGTATTATCACACTTCCCCCCCCTAATTTACAGCACCATGAAAGTTGAAGCTTTACACTGCCAGTATCTTAGAATCCTCACACTAGTAAGGTTTTATGAACCATAAACAATATATACTTGACTGAATCCTAAACAGGAAGACTGAAATGGCAATTATGTTTCTTTCAGAGTGCCAGTCTATTTGTTTTTTATGCTATTCTGAAGATAGCACAGGCACAGACACAAAACCTTAAGCAACTTTTGGCACTTATGTACTTTGTACTGGAAAGAACAACTAGGAAACACACACTGGAAACTGGCATGTTTACAAGAGAAAAGCAGGCAGCACTTCACTGATTTCACTAACTGTTTTGCCTGGGTCAGAAATATAGAATAAGGCCCAAAGTTTATTAAAATCTCCTCAAAACAGCCTTCCTGTGTGATTTATTTTATCTTGGCTCTGAAACGTAATCATAAGCATTTTTTGCGTGTTTTAAAACAAAACAAAACAAAAAAAACCGTGTTAGAATTACTTCTACCTGAACCTTTCCTGAAATAACAATGAGGCCTTTCACTTAAAGCAAAAAGTGGAGGTTGTAAAGCAGCAGTATCTGTTTTTCAAATTAAAAAGTTAAACAAAAGTCCTTGAGGGCAAAGTTTAACACTGCGGAAGGGGGTGGTTAATGTGGAATCCAGAACTGGGTGTGACAGTTGTCTTACTTCTCTAGGCTATGTAGGTTATTTGAGGACATTCACACATTTTAATCTCTCACTAACTCCACACACAGGAGATTTTTCTTCGCATAATCCATTTATGTCTAAGGCTTTGTCCACACTAGACCCATTTTTTTAAATTCCCACTGATGCCGCTCCACTGGTGGTAACGACAGTTGAGTGTTGGTGTAAGCAAGCCTCAATATTTTAACCAATGTGATGTAATTCCTGCTGTTGCTACCACTGGAAGAGCTCTGCTGGTGGGAATGTGTGAAGGGTAAAAAGTCTAGCCCCGATATAGCCTAAATGAAAACAACAGCCATATAACTTGACCCCCAAATGGGGAAGCTGTTTGGGTGAATCTTAGCCGCAAATGTTAAACAGTTGTGAAAATTCATCACAGTGCACTAATTCTAGTGATTTTCTGGCATTGACGTAAAGCTCCCAGTAACACACTCATTTACAGTCGGTCATTTCACATGAACAGGGCCAAAAATCAGACGTTCTATGAAACTTCAAAGGTGAACAATATTCCACCTAAGCAGCTGGGGATGTACCTGCTTTTTACCAGGCCTGGATTTGGCCCACTGGTTTCCATAGGGTTTCACCTAGCATGAGGCGACGCACTGTGTCTAAACTGACAGGTGAATATTAAAGACATTCGGAGGGCATTCTGAGGTCCATGGCCGTTATTTTTCTTAGTGCTGGGATTAATTATTCAGTGGTTAAATTTTCCAAAACTAAATACCAAAAGGGACAGAAACAGCAAGTTGGTCATCCCCAAAGGGAAATAAAACAGAGTGCATCTTCTGGTTGTCCAAAGTCTAAGTACAGTATAGGCCACCTGCCAGTATGAGCATGTTTGCACAGCCTCAAAAAGATAAAAATCCTCCCTGGAGGGGCGCAAGTCTCTAGGCGAGGTGTACAGTAGCTCTGTATCCAATAACTTTTGTGAGAATGCCAATTGTGGCAAACTGTACTGAATTATGTGCAATAATTTTGTAATATGGACTTCTGGCTGCTGACTACTAAAAATGCAGAGGAGTCCAAACCACTACTATCTTGGGACTAACCAACTTACTTCAGTTAAGAGTTCTCCTTGGTTCAAACCTCAGGTTGGAAATAACTAGTGCTTTTACCCCTTAAAGTCACCCTAGCCTCTCCAAAACCTTTTACAAACATACTAATACAGTAACTATTGCTGTTGTTCCAGACATTTGAATATTTCAGCGAGTGTCCCAGCTGGCCCCAGATGTTTCTTAAGCATAAAGCAATGTTCTGAGCTGTAGACCCCCTGCCTTCAGAACCTGAAGAACAGAGGATTAAAGGTTGACATTCACATTTAGTCTGAATATAATACAGTAAAACTTATCAATGGCAAACGTTTGAAATGTAATCCAGCCAGCAGACTAGGCACTCTGAATATGATGTATAAATTATGTATGGTAACTTAAGATCTAAATTAGATCTACGAGAAGAAAACTCTCCCCATTCCCTGACTCTGACTAAAAGAAAGTGATCGCACAATAAATCCATTTGTATTTTATTTTAGTTTTGCTTTTCAAGGCAAGGGCTCTGTTTTATTTTATTTTGGTAACATTTTGTGAAAGAGAGAGGTTTGAATTTTTTACCTCTTTTCTAAAAAGTTAAGAGAATGAGCCCTTTTATTTATTACTAAGTTGACTTTGAAATAGGCAAAGTAGGGCTTCTAAACTTCATGGCAAACAGTGAAAGCTGGCCATGGCTAACCTGCAAACCAGTTTATATGGGGAAAAAAAGGAAGAAGAACAAGAAAAAAGTAGTCAAGCAAATGAGAGAGAAAGAGAGAGAGAGAAAGAAACAATCCCATTTTGGTTTTTGTTAGCAGGCGGCTAACTACATAGATCAGAGACTTTTCAAAAAATAAAAACCCCCACTGTACACAAAGCACAGGAAAATGCAAGGAAAAAAGGAAAAAACTAAAAGCAGCTTAGAATGTGTTAACTCTGCCATTCTGTCAGCTTAAAGAGTATTTTATGCTTGATCAACAGCTCTCTTTTATTATGCTTTTCTTTCATTCATTCAAGACATCAAAGAATTGAACCACCAGTGTACCTGATCTACTAGAAGAACTTGTAAGGGTGTTCTAAAGAAACGGGGGTAGTGGGAGCCAGACACCCCTGCAGACAAGGCAGTTCAAAGAGACTATTTCAACAATGATTACATTTTGTAAATCTTTTTACGAAAGACAGCTTACTTCCTGCTTTTTCATGAAAAATAGGTTCTATCCACTAAAGTGAGCCCACAGTATGAAAGTTACTTGAGATCTGAGGTACAGCAAGGGGATTAAGGCGAGCTGAGATCTTTCAGAGACTTCCAATGGGTTCTCTAATATTTGTTGCTACCATAAAGTTTTCTGACTGGAATACAAACAGTCTTGCTGGTGGCGGCAGTGCAGCTAAGACATTTGAACAAACTTTCAACACATTATAAAAAATGATTTTGTAGTATTCCAAACAGTCCAGGCTAAAGTCATCTCAAATCTGCCAGACATCCCTAATCTAAAATACAGCACACAAAGCCAAGCCAGCTGTTTACTTTTCAAAGGCTGTGGTGGTTTCTGCATTGATAAACCTCAGACACATGGAAGGGGATTCTAGCCAGGCCTCACCGCACTGCCCTGTCATCTTTACATACAGTCATAGAACAAAAAAGGTTATTAAAGCAAACGCTGAAGTATCTTGCACCAAAAGACCCTCTACATGGATATTTCCTGCATTATTGCCAAAAAGAAGCAGTTTTTTCATCCATCCAATTCAAACTGTCATTAAAAACACTGATTTGATGACTAAAAATGGTTTGGTTGTACTCAGATGACCAAAGCATGACAAACCAGACAAATATAGCCTTCAAGGTTCTACAAAGTGGCCTGCAGCTGCCCTCATCTTTAATATAATTTGGCCCATTAATAATAGTTCAAGTAAACAACACTCCACTTGAACTGAACAGAAACACTGCATGCTGGGGTCCTGTAGACGGTGTCAACTGCACCTTTGTGTTAAACATGCCAGCAACCTTGGACTCCTTTTGTATCTTTTGTTGCAAGGAAAACCAAGAATCCAAAACACTAATTTTAGCAAAGACGTGAATACATAATTAAAAAAACCCACTCTGGATTAAAATGTAAATATTTTTTAAATTCTATCAGCTTTACCAGTTACCTACAAATCTCCACAAGGCTTATTCTACCACAGGTACAGTTGCAATTTATCAAAGGAGAATAGTAGTTTAACATTTATTTAATTAAATCCTACCTATTTCCTTCCCCTTTTGCTATAAAGCATATATCTAGATTTAGATCTACCGATATTGACATAGAACAAACTCACAAAGGAGCGCTATATATATTGTGATTATGAAAAACAATATGATGTGATTTTATAACATTTCAATAGGAACAATTCCTGGTTCTAAGACCATTATGAGCTTATCAGCTTCTTAATCAAAATAAGATTTCCCACCTTAAAATGACTAAACACCCTCTTACACATTATACTAGGGATGTTCTGTAATCTTCCGATTTGATGCAGCAGGAATATATTTCCAAGTCACTTTGCACTCTACTCAAAATTAAATATGCAGGAAAGTTTGGGATAGAAATCTATTTCTCACTGGCCCCTTTCTCCCCTTCCCCCGCACCCCTTAGTGCTGGTACCGTACTAGCAGCAACATGGTTTCCTGTTCTACAGAGCAATGCTTTCTGTCCACTTCTACAGGAACACATTTGCAAGTTCAAGTTCAGGTTTAAACTAAATAAAACGCTTCTCAGGAATCTATAGCCAGCCCTCATTTACATGTGATCTCTCTGAACCTCTTCTGCTTTAGCTCGCTCTGTTTCCAGGGCCCACCGAAGGAATGTTTTACAGTTAGAGCCTGCAGTGCTTTCTCAGGCATTTTAGACCCAGAGGCCCAAGTTTCAAGCTGCAGTATTAAAAGTTTCCACAGAACTGCTGCAGAGAGAGGGAAGGAGGGAGGGAAATAAGGAGAACAATAGCTTCTTAATTATCTCTAGATAGAACTACAGTTAAAGTATTACTTTTTAAAGGGACATAATTTATTCTAGAGGTACAGTGTTATAACAGCCAGCATGTACTTTCACCACACCGTAATCCTCTCTGTTCTTCATTGTACTCCCTGGTCTTGTTGTTTTTTGCAAAATTCTTTGTTACCAAGCTCCCTATACTGTACTCACAGTTTTATTCAATTTAAGCCAGCCCCTGCCGTCCTGAGACACGCAAAGCTCCCATTGAAATCTGGGATATCAGGACTACAGGAACAAAGTCCTTAAAATCCAAGATTTATCTAAACTTTTTTACTTTTATTGCTTTAGACAATTAGAGGAAAACACATACAAAAAAAACCCCAGTCAGGGCCTCCCACGTTATATTTGTGGCTTGGCAGCCACACACACACACACACACACACACTCTCTCTCTCTCTCGCCTCTGGGACTCTCACTCCTCAGTTCAGTGCCAACTGGGAGCAATGATGGAGAATGAGATTATGTTACTGAGCCAGGGAGAATGTGCAGAGTCCGGAGGTGGGGTGTGGAGGGAGAGACAGAGGTGTTTTTAGGGGGCTGGCTACCCTCTGCCTGCCTGCAAGTTGCTACAAAGACACAGCCTTTTGGCTTTGACAGTACTTAGGAGAAAGGCTAGTTATTGCCAATCTTCTGGAGAACAGGGAGAGTGTCATGTAAGAAACAACCCAAGAGCTGCATCGGGGGGGACTTGTGTAAACTGGAAGGGAGGGAAACCCCCCTGCATCCGTATTAAAACCAGCACACAACTCAACTCCCTCTGAAAACCCTCTCTGGGACTGAATGTTCCAGGTGTGTGTGTGTGTGCGTGTGATGAGAGGACAGGACGGAGGTGCTTATGTCTGATGATTGGACTCCATAATCTTAGAATATTTTTATATTGCAGCAGCATCCCAAGATGCTGATCAGGATCAGGGCCTTGTTGTGCGAGGTGCTGTACAAACACATAGAAAGATATGGTATGTGCCCTGAGGAGCTTACAATCTAATGGTTATATCACCTAGCTATGTGCACAACCAGTGTGTTAAAAAAGTACGGGGGGGGGGGTATTTTTTGCCCTGGATCTAGGAATTACTGATTTCTTGCAGGCATCACAGCAGAGGTGGGTCATGAAGAGGGATTTGAAGGAGGAGAGGGCTTGCAGACTACTTTAAAGAAGGAGTTCCATGTGTAAGAGTAACACAGATGAGAGCACAAAGATGGTTGTAGGAAAAGCAAACAAATGAGCAGTCATGGTTGGCATCGCTGAGAGCAAAGGAGGCATGAACGTCACAATAAGGGACAAAGCAGATAAACAGGGAAGAAGAGAGTTGTGAAAGGTTTTGAAAATAAGGATACAAAGTTTGAACTTGATGCAGCAGGAAAAGGGAAACTAGTGGATGGACTCAAAGAGGGGTGCCTGTGACAGGCAGGTCAGACGATCTTAGCTGTTTCACTTTATAAGGACTGGCAGAAGGACAATATGGGTGTCAGGCATCCAGGGGAAGGAGGTTAAGTAATCAAGACATGAGATAACCACTGTAGAAATGTGTACAGAAAGAAAAGGTCGGGTGTTAGAAATGTTAATGAGAGAAAAGCACCAGGATTTTGACATGATGTGGGTGTACCGGGCAAGGGAGAGGGAGGAGACAAAGATGACCATAAAGCTATAGGCCTGAGCAACAGAGAGTATGGTGACGTTGTCAATAGTGATAAAGAATGTTTAGTCTTCTCCAGACTAAACAAACCCAATTTTTTCAGTCGTTCCTCATAGGTCATGTTTTCTAGACCTTTAATCATTTTTGTTGCTTTACTCTGGACTCTCTCCAATTTGTCCACATCTGTCCTGAAATGTGGTGCCCAGAACTGGACACAATACTTCAGCGGAAGCCTTATCAGTGCGAAGTAGAGTGGAAGAATTACTTCTCATGTCTTGCTTACAACACTCCTGCTAATACAGCCCAGAATTATGTTTGCTAGCATTACACTGTTGACTCATACTTAGCTTGTTAGTCACTATAACTCCCAGATCTCTTTCCACAGCACTCCTTCCTAGGCAGTCATTTCCCATTTTGTATGTGTGCAACTGATTGTTCCTTCCTAAGTGGAGTACTTTGCATTTATTCTTATTGAATTTCATCCTATTTATTTCAGACCATTTCTCCAGTTTGTCCAGATCATTTTGAATTTTAACCCTATCCTCCAAAGCACTTGCAACCCCTCCCATCTTTGTATTGTCTGCAAACTTTATAAGTGTACTCTATGCCATTATCTAAACCATTGATTAAGATATTGAACTGAACCAGCCCCAAGATCGATCCCTGCAGGACCCCACTTGATATGGCCTTTCAGCTTGACTGTGAACCTCTGATAACTATTCTCAGGGAACAGTTTTCTAACTATTTATGCACCTACGTTATAGTAGCTCCATCAGGGCTATATTTACCTAGTTTTTTTTAATGAGGTTATGCAAAATAGTATCAAAAGCCTTAATAAAGTCAAGATATACCCCATCGACTGCTTCCCCTCATCCACAAGGCTTGTTACCCTGTCAAAGAAAATTATTAGGCTGTTTTTGACATGATTTGTTCATGACAAATCCATGTTGACTATTATTTATCACCTTATCTTCTAGTTGTTTGCACACTGCTTGATTATTTGCTCCATTATCTTTCCAGGTACAGAAGTTAAGCTGACTGGTCTGTAATTCCCCGAGTTGTCCTTATTTCCTTTTTAATAGATTGGCACTACATTTGCCCTCTTTCAGTCCTCTGGAATCTCTCCTGCCTTCCATGAGTTTTTGAAGATAATCGCTAATGGCTCAGATATCTCCTCACTAAGCTCCTTGAGTATTCTAGGATGCATTTCATCAGGCCCTGGCAACTAAAAGACATCTAACTTGTCCAAGTAATTTTTAACTTGTTCTTTCTCTATTTTAGCCTCAGATCCTACCTCATTTTCACTGGTGTTCACTATGTTAGATATCTGATCGCTACTAACCTTTTTGGTGAAAATTGTAACAAGTCATTTAACACTTCTGACATGCCCACATTTTCTGTTATTGTCTTTTCCCCCTCATTGAGCAGTGGGCCTACCCTGTCCCTGGTCTTCCTTTTGCTCTAATGTATTTGTAGAATGTTTTCTTGTTACCCTTTATGTCTCAAGTTAGTTTCATCTCATTTTGTGTCTTGGCCTTTCTAATTTTGTCCCTGCATGCTTTTAGTGTTTGTTTATATTCGTCCTTCATAATTTGACCTAGTTTCCACTTTTTGTAGGACTCTTTTTTGAGTTTCAAATTTATAATGTTACTGTATTATAAAAGTGTATCAAATGAGGTTTTATGAAAGCCTAGGACACACCGGTGATTAATATCATTGTGAAATGTATGTATTGACACTATCTAAGGAATTATGAATACTCATTGATACTGTGTTTTACAGACTATGACCGAACAAAGTGAGAATTAGATTTTACCCAGGCAGGAGGGAAGATAGCTTTCCACCTGTCTCCAATGAAGTTACACAAGATATGACCCAAAACAACAGAAGTCCCATTTACATAGAAATGAGGCGGGGACTGGGAAGACCACAGGGAGGGAAGAACAGCATAAGGTCATCCTGCCTTTTGAAGCAAGGCCATCGTTGGTGTTCATCACTGAACAGACACAAGGCAACAGAGCTCTTGCAAGCTGAGAAAGATGGGTCCTTCAACCAAGGGAGGGACTGAAGTCTCTGGGGATTGAATATAGGTGAGAAATCTGCTTAGGCAAAGATCGTTCACCTTAGGAAGACAAGGGAACCCAGCAGTTTTTACTTCTGTGGAAGGTCCTGACTGAGGGAAGGTCAGACATGGCAGCAAGAAGGAAGAGTGGCAAAAGAAACCATTTTGAACAAAGCCTGTTATCTTGCTAGATTAAGTTTTAGACTTTTAAGTGCATATTTTTACTTTTATTTGCTTGTAACCATCTTGATTTTTATTTCTTTTACTTGGCACCACTTCGCCTATTTGTTTTATTTTTACTATAAACCAACTCAGTGCCATGCTTGCAGGGAAGGGTGTACTTATGACAATTAAGTTAATAAGCTGTAATGTGTTTGGGGCTCTTTAACGGTGCAAACAAACTTTATTATGTCTCTGAGTGGTCCAGGAGAGGGATGGACACTTCAGGAAAGACTTTTTGGGGAGTTTCAGGACAGGGTTATGTTGGAGTCACCCTGCAAGAAGTAACCAAGACTGGTGGAAGCAAGAAGGCTGCCACTGTGTTATAGGAAGGCTGCTGGAGTCAAAGCTGCTAATCCAGGAATGTAGGGCTCCCAGGCACTCAGGGTCTGACATGCATGCTTATCTGCTGGCGGTCGGTGTCCAGACTGTGAGCCACAGCAGCAGAGCATTTAAGGCACCCAGGGTTTCAGGGCAGACAGTGACACAACCACTCACTGGTCTGGATTCCATCCCAGAACTCGACAACTGTATCCTGCTACACTGAACAAACTACTCTGAGAAAAGTTCAAGGCCATGCACAATACCTAGGTTTAATTCCTGGGATTAATGTTTTGCTCCCTGGGTCTGCTGAAACAGCAGTGGCAACATGCTCAGCCTTCGGGGATGGACCAAGGAACATCTCATATTACACTGCAGAGACCATCTGGCCCAGCTAGGTATGGCCAAATAAAGTCCAATGCAGCTCTCGTTGGCCAACAAAGGTCACAATGATACAGGGTTTTGGTGACTGAGATGAGGAAAAGAAACTATATTGAGGACTAAGGAGTAGGGAGTCTTCTATTCAAGAATATGAAAGATGTTCCATACATAACCAGTCTTTGAATGAAGAAATACTGTATTAGATATGGCTGACTAACGGGGTTAGAGTTTTGGCCAATGATAAGTGATTTTCAAACATATTATGATGTGCCAATAAAACTAGCGGTAGATTTCAAGACATTAAAAGTCAAAATATGAGAGTGTCCTGATTCATTATCATAGTTTCATAATATTTGTGTATATAGCAAGGGAAATGGATTAATACTAAGTATCAAGTTTAGTAATAACTAACTAAACTATCTCAATTTACTTAATACTGTCAGAGGAAATAGACAAAATTACCACTATAAATGCTGAACTTTAAATCAAAGGTTCCACTTCGCTGTTTTATGAATCACTGTATGTGATGCTCTACAATGAAAAGACACTTTTTAACAGTAGCACCCTTGTACTCAATAACCGAGCTCCTCAGTCGTATTTGGAATCTTAGCTCCTTATTTTAAGCATTTCCTGCATTTACTCCGTACAGTCCTGAAAAAGCCAACAGTGCTGTGGGAGAATGAACTGGATCCTAGACTGGCTCATGCAATATCAACACAATTGTTAATATAGTTCCAATTGGAGACAATGGCATTACATAGGTGGCATAAAGTGCAGAAGTGGAGGTATAAGTGATTTACAGACCCCAGGTTGAGCTTACAAGTCTGGTAAGTTAGAATAAAACATCTCTGTACTTATACACTGAATAAATTTTCTCTGGGATCACTCAGGGATAATAAATATGGAGCCATGTGATGCAATTTTTACAGAGACACTTTTCACAGTAAAGCTGCACTCTCAGTCTTTTCCTGCAAAGAAAATGGGAATTTTCACTTTTGTCTTAACTTCTCTGTGAAAGACGAACGTTATCCAGTCTGCGCCACACAATTATTCATAAGCAGAATATAATCAGATTTTTTTTAAAAAATCAAGGAATATTGTATAGCAGTTACCTAAACTAACTCCTACAGATGCGTCTATTCCAGTTCCCACTACCATTGACTTCAATGAAGGAAAGACGGCCCAATATCTTAGATTTATACAGCAACCTTTAACCCAAAAGACCACAAAGTGCTTTATATAAATTTTAAAAAACCATAGGCCAAATCAGCATGCAAATAAGGACAGAAGAAATATTGTGCGTGTAAACTGGATACATAAGCACCTAACTCTATGCACTGCCTCTTACGTATGACATTCCTCTCTTCTGACTTATTTACAATGTTGTAGCTAAATCAAAGTACAGAATAATATACGTAAATTTGTATACAAGGGCTGCATTTCACTGATGGATTGAGTGATTTCCATTTATTATATGTAATGAACAAAAAAACATGTGCTCTTAAAAAATTCGGTCACATCCATTAGCATGTGCAAACAGTGGTATTTGTACACAGTGTCAGAGCCTGTTCATGAAAAATTAATATACCTGAAGATTTTGCGTTTACAGTTTTACATGGATCTTGGAAATTTGGATATTAACAATATTCATATTACATATAATGAAGTTAGGTTACAAAATGTTTTCAAGTATCAGAGGAGTAGCCGTGTTAGTCTGGATCTGTAAAAAGTGACAAAGAGTCCTGTGGCACGTTATAGACTAACAGAAGTATTGAAGCAAAAGCTTTCATGGGTGAATACCCACTTCGTCAGATGCATGTAGTGGAAATTTCCAGAGGCAGGTATAAATATGCAGGAAAGAATCAGTCTAGAGATAACAAGGTAAGTTCAGTCAGGGAGGATAAAGCCCTCTTCTAGCAGTTGAGGTGTGAACACTAAGGGAGGAGAAACTGCTTTTGTAGTTGGCTAGCCATTCACAGTCTTTGTTTAACCCTGAGCTGATGGTGTCAAATTTGCAAATGAACTGAAGCTCAGCACTTTCTCTGATGTTTTCAGTTACAGCCCCTTTATTTCTCATGATCAGAAGTTTTCCCCAAATTCATCTTTTGGGGGGTAAATTTTTAAACTGTCCAAGAGTTGTCTCTGCACAATAGGGAATTTTTGGGGAAAGTTTGAGGAAAATCCCTTCCGCTGATTCTGAGTTAGGCAAGAGTGAAATAAAGGCATTTTTGGTATTTCAAAAACAAATTAACTACACGTTTTTTAACCGACTACATCAAAAACAGCTGAAGTTTGAAAGCTGAAACTTAGCAAGGTTTGAGTAGTCCACCCGAAGCATCACCTAGTTATGACTTAACTAGTTGATGTAACCTAGTTATGACTATTTGAAAAATGCATGCTGAATATGTGCATTACAAAATGTCTTTAAGTTTGCAGGCATCACTTTCAGACATGAACACGGAACATGCATAAAACATGTTTAGCGGTCCCAGCTATCTCCTCCTCCTCCTGTACCCTCTTTACATTAACTTGGAATAATCTGGCTCTCTTGTCAGTGAAGTACAGGGGTTTGGGGGATGAAACATTTACTGCCTTACCAAGGTGCCTCTTTGGCTTATGTTTATAAAATATATACTAACGTATTGTTTTGGTCCATTCCTGCTTGTTAAGGGCAGAGAATCTACCTGTAGAGGTCTCTACCTCAGTTCTTGGCCCCTCTGTTGAGACCACTAACAAAAGATGTCAGTTGCAGTAGTGGTGGTTTTTGTGATGTTAACACATGTCCATTGAGAACTAGGCAGAGACCATGGCCTTTAATTTTTGAACTTTACTGTATTGTATAGTGTGGTCCTAATCCTTGACTGTAGAATATTTAGTGAGGAGTCGCTAAAATATATATACAGCAGATGGCAAAAATGTTAATGCTCCAGTAAAAGGAAAAGCCATGTAAGTGTTGACCTTTTCCATCCAGGTCATACGTGACACCTATTTGGTTTTGTCAGATTGTGTGGAATTTATAGAGCACATATAGGTATCAAATGTGAAAGCTGAACTACCATAAAATGTGTTTCAAAGGCAGTCATTTCCAAAACCCCTTGTAAAAAATCAGTAGGTGTCTTTTTAATGACATTATATGCACACGTTCTGTATACAGATTTTAAAGGCCTCCATTAGCCCTCTTTGTAAATCCCAATCACTTATTAAACAACAGATCTTAAACCACTACTCCTAGCAAAATGTATGTTACAGAAATCAGGCTAGGCATATAAACTGTTACCATTACACAGGTACAGTGACTTCTTGCCAGGGCTTTACAATATTCTGAAGATCTCCTCACTTCTTTTTTCTCTGCCTGACTCCCAAATCAACAGTATTGATAGCATATTGTCAATCAGGGAAATGTGATTTAGTAGTACCCTAAAGGAGTCATGAAATAAGAGAAGGAACAGAAAACTTGCTCAAGTGTGAGATCAGTGTTTTCCATAATATGCTTGCCGTCATGTAGCACCCTAACTGTCACAATTAATAATGTAGAAGGAGCTGATTAACTTAAGTAAAGTCCTCTCTGCTAGGTAAACACCTAAAGATCTACAGGGCAAAAAAAGGAAAGAAACAACAAAACATTTTTTTTAATGTGGACACGTTCTTGCTTTCTATTCTGCTCTTGTAACAATTACTGTACTAGCCACTCTGACAGAGTCAATAAATCGATGTGGGACCTGATGCAGCAGTCAGGCAGATTAATCCAATGCACCGTTATCTGCAATGGAGGTTGGGGTGGGGGATGGGCAGGAAATCAGCTAAGACAAATGAAAGCAGTAAGAGGAACATAACTGGAGTCTCACCTTATGATTGTATGTTTGATATATGTATGTGTGTGTGTGTCTGTTTGAAAAAATATGCAACTTTGCAAGTGGAAAGAGTTTGAGCAGCACGCACGGTATTACCAAAGTCCCTGTAGTATTTCAGTCAGTCACAGGAATCTGCAATTCAATGAGGATCACCACCCCATTAAAGTTAACCATGTCAGCTGTGTATCTGATGAAACAAACATTCACAAAGTGTGTTCTGAGGCATGGAACTCCTTTTGCACCAATTACTTTCAGTTTCTTTTGGATCATCTAACGGATTTGATGGCAATCCTCCCCACCCATCCTCCTTCCCAAAAAACAAATGAACAAATCAACCCCCCCACCCCTCCAAACGTTATTAGTTTTAAAAGTTGTTCTAGAAACCTGGGAGGCCTTCTCTATGCATTCTATGCCTAGTTCATATAGCATGCAACTATGAACACAGGAACTGTCATGCCCCATCAGACTAATGCTCTGTCTGATCCAGTATTATGTCTCTGACATTGGCTGGTATCTTATGCTTGCTCAGAGAAAGATGCAAGAATTCCCATAAAAGAGAATCATGTAATGACCCCTCCATATGGGGAAGTTTTTTTTTCCAATTCCAGGCAATTTAAAGCCATTTGAAATGGTTGGCTATTAAATCTATTTTACAGAGAGAAATATGAGATATTTTTAGAGGACATTTCCTGCTGAAGATAAGACAGAAAACTGTGCTGGCTGTTTGCAGAGGTTCTTAGAGAAGGAGAACGCAGGCCATTGTTACTGTGAAGGCTCTTCAATGAAAAAGTACAGAATTGTTGCCTTTTGGAGTAATTGTTTAACAAAAGAAAGTTTGCACAGCTTGTAGAGAATTATTCAGTAAGAAATTACATCTCCCCATCTCATTCATCATACGTCCACATTTCCCGGCTCTCACCACCCCACACACTTACTCCCCTTCCTTTAACCCTGCTGTGGAGCATAAGTCACACCCATAAACGCCAAAAGAAAGGGGTGCTTTCCAAACAAGCTTCCTGTTTGTTATAAATGGGGAGAAGGGGTGAGGCGGGGGGGAAGTATCAAGTTGAATGGCTTGGTTTGGGAAATCTCTCTATGTCTGTCGTAAATAATCATCCATAATGTTCATGGGCACTGGAAGTGGAGTGCAGAGTACCGGACTCTGAAAGGGGTCAGCCTGGCATTCAAGGAGGAGGAAGAGGAGAAGGAAGAAAAGCCCAGTAAAATATCCCCCTGCTTGGGAGTTACCCAATCATTTCTGGACTGGTTTGGCTCACACCTACTTTGAGGATGGGGCCACATGATGGCACTGACACGTCTTTCAGACATCTCTATCCTTTGGGGGTAACAAGTGCTTCCCTCTCTGGAGGGATACCCTTCTGATCCTGCAGAGTGAAATGCCAATCCGTGCTTCTGTGCAATTACATGGGTTTTGTGTGCTGAACTGACCAGGGAGGGTGCTGAGGGTGACAAAATTCCCCCCCTATTCTGAGGCCACTTTTGTATCCCCCCTGTATAAAGTGTTCGGGGCTAGCACAGCTGCTGTCAAGGCCTGCACACACACTACACTAGGGGCTTGCGGACCTGGAGTCCCGGGCTTGGGTCCACATCAGGGTATTGGGGCCCTACTTGCTTAAAAGCAATCTATGGGGTACGTCTCTACACCCGGAGCTTCAGGAATGGTAGGTGAGCCTCACTCCCTGTCGCTGGTGTGGGGGAGCTCCCAGGTCATTGGTTTGGAAGAAAAGCGGGCTCTGGAGAGGAGCTTCCAAACAATGTGCTTGCGAGACCTGGATGCTTTAAAATTCTATTGTGTAGCCAGAGGTGGCTCCACTCTTTCATTCAAATTCTCACTCAGTGCAACTTCCACATTCCCCGCAATGGGCAGCATTTGGGAAATGCCACTGTGGAGCAATGCAGCCCCTACTGAAAGGAGAAGGTGCCCCCCGACTGTGGAATCAGGAAGCAGCCTCTATAATCAAGGAACTTTGTAGCCAACACTTTGTGGGCCAGCAGCTATAGCAGTTGCTTTGTGGTGTACACAGCTCTCAGTGGGCTGACTGGTGTAGACAGTTTCATAAAATCAGGCTTCTCTCATCTCTCTCTGTGCGCCAACACAAGACCTACTTCCAGGCTGAAGGACAAGACGAACTTGGATATGAGTAGAATCACCAGCTATATATGAGCGACGGGCAAACAAATCTGTGAATGCTACAATGCTGTCCAAACAGGGCAGGCTTGAATTCGGGATGGTTCAGCTCAGGACCTAGGAAACTAAAAACTGACATTTTTCCTATTGCCTTTTCTGAGTACCTCTTGTAATGTAAAATTCACAAGCTGCTGCTACACTTTTTATGAACACAAACTGCTCTGTTAAGCAAAACCCTGGTGCAGCTGGTAGCACTTTGCAGTAATATGATGGAATCCTGAGCTGGGGAGTCACCTTAAGCTCCCCGCTGTGAGGGCCAGCAGAAGCTGTGCACATTACTGAGGTAATGCACAGCCCCAGGGAATGGGGGAGAGAAGAGGAAAAGGTGTGATGAGGGAAAGCTTGTATCTCTCATTACAGCCCAAGGGGGTTGCCAATAAGCTTCATAAACATCAGCCATAGATAAGACTAGTAGTTGTACTCTCCCTTTCTGTAATGGCACAAGAGTGAGGCTGAAGTAGGAATCATGCAAGTAGCAAAATGGCTACTCCCCACAACATAAGTTACATGTTTTACTTATTAAGAGAAACATTTGTGCAATGATTTCTTTTTCCATATCCTGCCAATGGAAATTGGATACAAAGCAGCCAGGTGGCATCAGCTGCAGAAATAACCGCTCTCTAGCAACTGCACTAAATTTCTATACCTCTGGGTCCATTTCATGGTGTTGCCTTTGTTCTATAAAGTTCCATACAGTTAGGTCCTAGTTACCTGAAAGGCTGCTTTTCTGCTCCCAGTGAGCTGCCAGGCAGCTGAAGTCAGTTGGGTCACCTGTGTGACATTCCCTAGAATTAGATGACTGAATGTTATCACTGGAGAGCCATCTACTCTAGAATTTGCTTCTCTCACTTGTCTGACAGAGCCCAACCTACAGAGCACAGTGAAAGGCACATTTCTTTTCTCAGGCCTTTGCTTGAAGATGCTGCTGCCAGTGAAAAATTACAGAGAGGGTTTTTTTTTTGGGGGGGGGGGGAGGAGGAAGAGGAGAGGGGAAAAGTCTTTCCTTTGTCTCTTAACAAGAAGAAAGCTATCATGCACTATGTTGTTAGATCTGCATATGCACTTGAGTTAGAAGATAGGCAATGTTTTATAAAGATAAAATAAAGTTTTCTTAAAACAAAGAATACAAAGGTATTCCCAACTAGCATAGAAGAAACTGAGGATAATAGAAGACCTAAAGAAGCTGTATGTCCTAGTAATATAGCACACACATACAACCCCTTCCTGGGGGGGGGACCCCTCCCTTAATTATATTTAGGGAAGGGTAGCCCTCTTATAGAATTTTCTTCCCAGCATGCCTTTCTAGCCCTTTAAATCTAGCAATACCAAGCAGCTCTAGCCCTAAAGTTGCCATTTGTGAGTGTTTTATCTCTCTTTTTAGTAAGTACTCTTCTATGTTTTTTCTATCTTATTGCTGAGGAAAGGGTGCAGCTTTCTTATTTAGATAGCTTTTATTTCCATATGTCCTCTGCATTGCAGCAGTGGGTAAAAATGTGTTTTCTGCTACCATGACTATTATGCATATTCAATAGACAAGATTTTGCTCTTAAATCCAGAGCAACTTCACTGTAGCTAATGGAGTTACTCTAGACTCAGATCAGCAGAAGTGAGAGCAGAAACTTGTTAATGTTTGTAGTGTGATTCTACTTTGGGAATTAGATGGTGCAGTCAGAGAAACAGGAACAGATTTACCTTGTTTCTATCCTCGAAGTGGTGTCCTCTTGAGTCAGTATCTGCTCCCGTGTTAACAAAGATCTGGAAGCTAACTAAGATGAATCAAATGTAAAATGGAGCATGGGGCTATCAGGCAGTGATTTTAAATTTAACTGGCATCTTTCTTTGAAGTATTTTCTTAAGAGGAAATTTGGTGGCATTCTCTTTCCATTAAACCAGCAAAGAAGCAGGGCATTTGAAATTCTGTCTTCTCAAAAGCTCCTTGACCAACTGTGGCCAGTTGTCTGTTGTGTTTGCTGTACCAGGGCTCTTTACCAGTGTTTAAGCTGCAAGGTTCATGCACTACAATACTTAGCTAGAGGTTAAATGGACTAGCGGTGGTGTGGATCAGGAATTGATTCTGCCAACAGAAATGCAACTTCTAATGAGCTGTGGTGTGTGTGTGTGTGTGTGGTGAGGTGTCTGAAAAAACTTTGCCTGGAAATCAAAGTTTGGTGGGCAAGCAGCTGTAGGAAACTGAATTTATATGGCTCCTAACCCATCAGAATGGAAAAAAAAACCTTATATTTTTTGTATCCAGCCTTACAGATTGACAAACACTGGTTAAAAAATATCTGCCTGTGTCTACATATTGGTCCTAAAAAAAAATACAGCTGCTAGGTTAGACTGATTATGCTGACCACATGCTCATTGCTTCATTATTTTCTGCAGCAAGAGAGAGATGTTATTTGTTTTATAGGATTGTAGTAGCTTCCAGAAGGTTAGCCCCTGATTAATATGATGGTACTTTCCATTTCCTCTGCCACTTTTCTTTTTACAAGACTATGCCAACACAAGAAATGTATCTGTTACTTAGTCATGTGGTATCCGGACCAGCTTGCTTTTGAAATAGTAGACCGTGTATCCCAGGCATACTGTATTTCTGATTTGCATATGGCAAAGGCAGCTAAGCTGAAGACCTTGTATTGCTTACAAGTCAGGCAGCTAAAGTAAATGATTTATCAAGCGAAGGTTACAACACCTGTGCCTTTTTGTCATCAAATAAGGCCCAGGCCAACTGAAGTGATCCTTCTAATAGCCCAAATAGTAATTCAGTTTTAAATAGCCCTAAAAATGGGACCATACTGTGGTGAGCTGCTGGTGCAGAACAGTAATAGATGGGGAGAGTGGAGGGAGTGTATCTAGATTTGCACAACTGTTTGAACTGCTATAAAAACCTCTCCTTTTGAAACTTTAGTCTTCTCTGGGCTTCTACATGAACACTTACTAAACAGTTATTTGTCCGGTTCTTCTGCCCCAGATCTGTCCTGGTGCAGGAGGTATTTCTACAACAACCTATGATGATGAAATATTCACTTTTCTATTTAAAATGTCTTCCTTAATGACTCACATTTAAGGACTTTTGGAATTAATTAGAACAGAGTGCTAACAGAAATATCCATTGCTGATTTTCGTAATGGCCACTAAAAAGGGTATGTTCCTACCTTCTGTTGTTTAAGAACAGGAAAAATAATTCCTGCACCAGGCCAACAATGTTGTTGTTGTTGTTAGTTTGTTCACTATCTTATTTCACTGCTGTGTGAGCCCCTTGTACATTTCACATACCTGGATGTGCATTCTACTAAATAGCACTTGCACATCACTGTGGACATGTTCAATTCTGTAGCAACTTTGAGACTGATGACTACGGGTACGCAGTCTATGACACAGTTTAACAGCTGCAAAATGGGAAGAAAATATGGTGCTTTTGAAAAGTTGCCTCTAAAATTTTGTCATTTCTCAAAGTTTCTATCTGGATCGGAACTTCCACGAAGGTCAGAAGTGTTCAAATCCAGGCTTTTGGCTTGGGCCCAGCTCTAGAATGGAGATGAACCATTAGAGTTAAGTTAGGAGAAAATGGAGTTTCTAGAGTTCTGCTGAAGCAAAAGTAACAAAGGGTACGTCTTCACTACGCAGGTAGCAATCGATTTCTCGGAGTTCGATATATCGTGTCTCATCTAGACGTGATATATCGAACCCCGAACGCGCTCCCGTCGACTCCGGAACTCCACCGGAGCGAGTGGCGGTAGCGGAGTTGATGGGGGAGCCGCGGACGTCGATCCTGCGCCGTGAGGACGGGCAAGTAATTTGAGCTAAGGTACTTCGACTTCAGCTACGCTATTCACGTAGCTGAAGTTGCGTACCTTAGATCGACCCCCACCCCCTTGTGTAGACCAGGCCAAAGTTACTAGCTTGACGCTCAGAAGTACTGAGTGTTCACCTCTCCCACTGAACTCTTGGAGTTGTGAGTGTTGGCATCTCTCAACATCAGGCCATACAATTCTTAACCTGATTACTAAATAAATGCGCTGTAAAATTCCTGATGGGAAATAGCAACCCCAGCCACTTTCAATATATAGTGTTTCATTTGTTTTTATTTTTATATTTTTGAAAATATCCTAAGTGACGGTTCTAATGTCCTGCAAAAATTTCATTGTAACAGTGATTTGTTTTGACAAGAAGAGTGTTAACGAAGTCCCTAACCATTAACTTCTCTTGGTATTTTCACCCCCACTTCTCTGATTTAAAACATGGTTTCCTTCAGAACTGTTATATTAATAATTTCAATTCACAGTGGGTTTTTATGGCAAACTATAAATCCAGTATCACAGTGGGTCATAATGGTTATGCTGATGTACCCTGAAGTACAGTAGCACAAAGGATGCAGCTGTAGTAAGAGAGACTGGCAGTCCCCTTATCTATAGCAGCATGTTTTGCCTTAATTTGGAGTTATGCAGGGGTATTGTCATTTGCTATCCAATATTATATAGAAGCACATAAATAGGGCCAGAACACTTTCCAATGGCCTAAATCATAACTTGCAGAGTTCAAAATTCACAGTCGTCGAATGCAAAAAACCTAGTTTAAAAATGCAAACAAGTTTGATATCTTACAGATTCAGATTTTGTTATATTCCACTATGTAACAAACTGCCAATCAGTATTGTTAGTCTTTTAGAAAAGCTATTGCAGCATTCTCCAAAGAGTTTCAAGTTTCTTGGACTCTGAAGAAAAAAGCCAAATGCTTGAAGACTTTTGCAGCTCACCTTAAAATGTTTCTATTTCCTTATTTCAATGTATTTCTGTTTATTATGATCCCTTCCAAAACCACAAAGGAAATTCTATGACTTAAATGTAAAGGCGCATGAAAACTTGCCTTCTATATCAATTAAACAGGAGGCACTAAAAGGGAGGCCCAACAGCTGAAAACTGGGACACAGGCTTCCCTTTACTAATGAACTAAAGAAATCAGAACTTGAAGAGTTAACACACACCCCCCCTCAGCTGCTAGTGTACTTTCTGTGACCCTGTTTAATGCAGGAAGGGTTTGAGATTCAATGTAGTTTAACCTGTGCTGTCGACACAGCTATAAACTAAAGCCCCTAACAAATGGTACAAAAGTAACAGATAGCAAGAAAACATTGTGCTCATAGGCATCTGGTCACAGCCCTGTAAATGGACAATTTTCAGCAATAAATTACACAGTCATATTACACTGATAGGGTAGGCGTTGATCACATCACAATGTGGATTCTGTCTTCATGCATGTTCTGAAATTGTAGCATGTGACGTCTATGCAGCTATATCCTTATTATTCACATCTAAGATCTTTCAAATTGTACAGAAGAGGATAAAAAGTAAAACTTCACCCCAGCTAAATTATTATTTTTAAATAATCACAGCCATATTAAATCATCACAAACATATTAAAAATACTTCTTAATCTTAACCTTTAAAATCATTGTAATGTAATCAGGCAATCATTTCAAACTACAAGCCGTAGTTCTCCTAGAACTTTAGTTCCTCTCATTTTTATTCTGCTCCATGATAATATGATATTCATAGATTCTAGGGCTGGAAGGGACCTCGAGAGGTCATCGAGTCCAGTCCCCTGCCCTCATGGCAGGACCAAATACTGTCTAGACCATCCTGGATAGACATTTATCTAACTTACTCTTAAATATCTCCAGAGATGGAGATTCCACAACCTCCCTAGGCAATTTATTCCAGTGTTTAACCACCCTGACAGTTAGGAACTTTTTCCTAATGTTCAACCTAAAACCATACTAAGCAGAACTATTGAGCACAGCTTTAATTTTTTTCAACATCTGGCTAAAATTAACCACTAAAAAAACTGCCAACAACTATTTTCTTAATCAATACTAAGAATTTGATACAGCTTGGAAAAAGCACATTTAAACCCTGTCCTTCTCCTGAAGAAATAAAAATATTTGCTTGAGCTTCTGACTCAACTATAGCAAATCTCTGAATAGTCACCTCAACATCACTGCAGTGAAATATGGTGTTGTCTGCAAACAAGATGCTAGAGCTTTAAATTGTTGGTTCTTTGGTTTAACTTGCATTTTGACATCTGAAGCCAAATTTTCAAAGGCCCTCCCTTAACTAGGCCTTCATAGTAGTTGTGAGCACATTGGTTTCCATATCTCCCGGGCCCCGCACCAAAAAAAAAAATCACCCGCATGCTCAAAACCTTGCATACAAATGGCAAATTAAGAATTGGATCCTGTTCCCATTGAAATGACTTCAGTGGTGCAGGATTGGGCTGAAGTCCATGATTACCTGATTGGCCCATCTGGGCTTTTGCATGTGCAAATAGATGCACTTGCAAATATGTCAGATGCAATAAAGGAATTTGAAAATTTGGTCCTAGAGGAAAAATTGCACACTAGAAGCCAATGCCTTGGAAAGCAAGAGAGTTTGGAGGAATTATGGAAGAATTATTACCATATAAGCCAATAAAACACAACAGACAAACACAAATTGTGAGTGACATTTCACCGTTGTTACTGAGACCATGTGGGTGAATTGACAGTGGTGAAGAAATGTGGCCCACTTTGTAAGGAGACATTAAAATACACAGAAGAATAACAAGCTGCACTGCATACAGAGAAGTTGAAAGCTGCCCACCTGTGTCTGTTGAGGGATATTTACAAAGCTTGGATCCCGAGGTCCAACACTGACGAATCGGTTTGCGGGGGAGGTGCTGGGTGTCGAGTAGGCTGTGAAGGGAAGGGACACGTGCGTTGAGGAAGCAGCACTAGATCACACACAAACAACACCAAAACACACTGTCTCAGAGCCACCTCAGCAGATGTTTAACACAGAAATGTGCAAACGTTTTAGAGAGCAAGAGTTTGATTGTAGACACTGGAAAGGTTTGCTTTAATGATGAATATATAGGCATGTACATAACTGAACTAAATGAAAGTAATTCCTTTCAACATACTCAAATAAGATGATGTAATGCATCCAGAAGATGTGCTCAGTTCATCTGAACCGTTTTTGTCTTTGAGAGGGGCAGGTCTTTCGGTACAAGGCTGTACAACATATACCAGAGATCCTGATCCTGCAAATGTGTTCCCAGGTATCTTCGCTCATATGAGTAATTCACACTGATCTCAATAAAGCTATTGATTTGAGTGAAGTTACTCATGTGTATGTTACCAGGATTAGGCCCTTATTTCATACCAGTATAGCACAGTACACAGTTAAAGCCCTGATTTTTCTCATTGCTGGAGTCTATACGCTCTTAAGTACTCATGTGATCTGTTTGACAAACTAAGATTCCCTTGGTAAAAAAATAATGGGTTGCAGTTTGGTTGGGGTAGTAAGTGCAATCAGTCTCAAGGCTGAAACTCTCTTTAAAAATTGGAATGGCTCCCATAAAATGTAAAGCTATTAAGAGCAATACAAGCCAAGAACCCAGATTACTTCCAAACTTGAACTACTTTAATGATTTTATTGTTGCTCTACATCTCTCCATTGCAACAGTCCAGAACTCAGAGCAATTCCAAATTCAAAAAATTTTCAGTATGCTAAGTGTTCTGCTGGTTTGACAACTGCACACATCGTCTTCTTTTCTCAGTTTTCTGTGTTTGCAGATCTAAATATATACCTTAATAGTTATATATGTTTAAGGGCCAAGGAATGCATAACATGTGAAACAATCTAATTGGCAATCTAACTCCCTGATGAAGCGGTGAAAATGGCTGTAAAAAAAAAAAAAAAGGAAATCCCTTGCCAAATTCCAGTGAAGCTAAGTATTAAGCTAAGTATTAAGGTTACACCTCATAATGAGGAAAAATAAGGATAATTAAATATAAAGATACTGAGTTGTCAGTAAAGGTGAAATGCTACTGCCTTTTTTATAAAAGCAAAGTGTTTCGTGAAAGACAGACCTTCGGTTTGGAGACTACAAGTAGAATGCCATATACTGTAAAGTCATGTCGGGCTAAAAGGATCAGATGTCAATAGAATGATCTTTGAGGATATGTTATCAAAGTGATGCTATTACTAACGCATGCTTGAGGAGGTCTTAAATATGGATTAGGTCCCCATCCTGTGAGAAACTGAACACTTTCAGTTCCCACTCCAATGGAATTTTAAGGTGCTCAGCACTTTTCAGAATGGTTGCTATGTTGAGTTTCTCCTCATCCCAAAACTACTGTAAAAGCTTTGGTAATATTCCCACAAAACATGGTTGCCTTTCCATAATTTGCAGCAAAGATTTAAGAGGAACTTAGTGCACTGTAGTGAGTTTCCATATTTTTAAGATTATTTTTACAAGGTACTCACTCCTGGCATGTTACCAAGTATTTCTGAGTAATTACAACTAAACTACAAATGCAGGAATAAATGAACAAAATAGAATTTGTGATGCATACTCCTTACTTTTTCATGTGTGTTCACATGGTAATTAAAAAAAAAAAGCCAGTAATTCATGTGTGCCTGTCAATAGTGTCAGCTACTGAGGCTCTTCTGAATGAGGCAATTTTTTTAGAAATCTATAAATTATCTTTGCTTTAACTTGCATTGCTTCTCTCTTTGTGATTTAACTGCAAGGGGCATCTAACCCAGTAGTTCTCAACCAGGTACATGTACCCCCTGGAAGACCTCTGCGTACCCCTAGGGGTGCATCAACACATCTACATGTTTGCCTAGTTTTACAATGGGCTACATAAAAAGCACTAGTAAAGTCAGTACAAACTACAATTTTATACAGACAATGGCTTATTTATAGTGCTCTGTATACTACACGCTGAAATGTAAGTACAATCTTTATATTCGACTTGATTTATTTTGTAATTATAAGGTACAAATAAGAAAGAAAGGAATTTTTCAGTAGAGTGCTGTGACACGTGTATTTTGATGTCTGATTTTGTAAGCAAGTAGTTTGTAAGTGAGGTGAAACTTGGGGTACACAAGACAAATCAGACTCCTGAAAGGGGTGCAGTAGTCTGGAAAGGTTGAGAGCCACTGATCTAACCAATCTTACAATCCTACATATAACAAGAATGAAGATTCTTCCTGCAGCAGCAAGAGTTGTCTTAGAGCTCAAAACTGGGCACTTGCTATCTGGCTCTTCATAGCTTCTTCATGAGGCAAAACGTACTCACTGCAACCTTCATGTGAGTGGGTCTTTGTCCAGCTAGCTGGAAGAAAAGGGGCATTGCCTCTTTAAAGGCTTCCTTACAGCAGGTGGGGGGAAGAAGAGGAGTTAGCAGGGATGCATAGGAAGGATGGGAACTAGCTGGGGCCAGATCAGGAGGTCACTGCCATGCCCTTCCTAATGACTGGAAGAGTATTTATACCCCATGCAGGCCTGGAAAGGCCCTCTTTACCAGGATTGGGCTGGCAGCACCCATCTTGGCAAAAGGATTGGGTTTCCTTTTGACCCGCAGCGGGTATTATGTAATTGCCCTTTTCCTGTGGGGCTTGGAAGGAATTTTCACCCCACCACCTAGGTGGGGTGGATTTTTTTTTTTTTTTTTTTGCTTTCTCTACAGCTGGTCTAGGACCTGGTGGGGTGGAGTGTGGGAGGGATTAGGTTATAATGCTTCAAATTAAGTAACACTCCTGGCACATGTCCAGCGAAGGTACTTGGTATGGACAGGATATGGTTTTTGGATACAATGGACTGGAAAAGGATTTGAAGGAAAGCATCCCTTAAGGGAGCTGAGTAAGCGGGTTTTGGGACTCCTACATCTTGTACAGCAGGGAGACAACCCCTTCCTTTTCATAGCCCCCTTTAAGGGAGCTGAGGAAGTGGGGTTTAGGGCTCCTACTTCTGGAACAGTGAAGAACTGACATCCCCCCCCCCTTCCTGCACTGTACAATTTGTTGCAAGGTGCTCCCAGACATTTTAAGTGAATAAAGTTGCAGCCTAATTAAACTACATCCATGGCCACCTGTCTTTCTTCCAGCATGGATGGACAATGAGCAAATGGACCAATTAATTCTTTGGAGCAGGTGCCTCCAGGGAAACAAAGTTCATGGGTGAAGGGAAGAAACTCAGATTTACCTTCCATTTTTCAGCCATTGCATATCACTACATTGTTTTACTGTGGCAGAGCTCCACTGCAGAAAGACTTGCGTCTGCATTGTAATTCTCATGGCTTCAGGCATTGATGAACACAAGGTAAAGATTTAAGAGTGAGATGGGCGTATAACACAAGCAAAAAAAATTCTGCTGCACTTCAGTAAACTACAGTGAATTCTAAACGAGGGTGAATTCTGGCTTCGGGATTGCATGGCAGGCCTTAGTACTATGTAGCATTATTTCCATTCCAAATAATGACTTGAGGCAAACGGATGCAAGATTTTGTGATGGCTATAATGTTAACTTCTGTAATATTACAAATGTACTTGCTAAAAATTTAGACCAATGGGTAGCTATGAAGCATTTGGAAATACTGTGCACTTTATACAATGGCCAGTAAAGCTCCAAATTCTCACATTACTCGACTTACAAAAATGTTCTAAAAGTTACTGTGTGTTGTTTAGGTACTGACAACCTCACATATATGCTTACTACATTTCATAGTATAGTATATATGCTAGTAGTGTTAGCCTTATCATGCTGTCCATATAATTTCCTATCTTAATTATTTTTTGTCAGTTCAAAGACCTTTCATGCCAAGGGATTCTAAGGCACTTCATAAACTATATGCCCTATGCAGGAGTCATTTCAGCTGACCACCTCTGGAGTGGAATGTTTCTTCCTTTGGTATAGCACATGCAACTACTTTTAACTCACTTCCTGAAAATGCTTAGATTTCAAGTTGGTGTCTCCTTAAAAGTAAACAGCAACAGTAAAAAAGTTTACAGCTGAAGAATACTGAAATTACAGGGAGCATCTATGCGGTGAGAAAGTAATTCCTGAAGGTAAATTTTCACCAGGACACTGGAGCTAACGTCCATACCCTGGTGTGAAGTACCATAGGACTTTTGATGACCACAAATGGTCAACCTCCATTTTGTGTCTCATATAAAAAGCTGAATATTCAACAGCAGCAATCTCTATTACACCATGCTGGTACACTAGTTTGGTAAAGGGAAGGATATCAGGTAGAAAAGTGCCAGCTACTGCATCCCTGAACCGCCTTCTGCAATATTCTGGCTTTTCCTTAGAAATTGCCCATCCAAGTACAGTGTAGAGTTCTTCCTGCTTGATGCAGGAGGTTGGGTTGAGATATTCCCGGAGGTCCTATCATTTGGCACTTTTACTCTCCTCTTTTTAGGATAGGAACTAGGAAATCCCACCGGTTAGTTAAAGCTATATCAAATTATGTGTTTTAAATAACTTCCTTTATAGTGGGATTTTCATACTTCATTTTACAGAGGGGCAACCTGAGGCACAGAAAGGTAACAAGAATAGAATCTTAGTCTTCTGATGGTCCTGTGCTTTAACCATAAGATCATCCTTTCCTCCCTTCTCGGCTCTTTGGGCCACATCCTGAGCTAATGTATATCTATAAACTTCCTCTGGAAGTGAATGTCTATGCCAGTTTACACCAGCTGAAACTCCGGCCCTTTGTGTTTGAACAAGAACATTTTCCTGCCTTGCCCGGTCTTTCTTCGCCTGGAATCTGCTGTGGGGAATTTCCAACACCATAGTCTGTAGCCATGGAAATGAGCATGATGCCACAAATCTGCTATGATGCTTCACTTTAGGAACAAGCAAGAGCGAAAGCGCTGGCAGGGAAAGAACATTTGCTCACGCAAGCCTCTGATATTTAGCCAAAATGGGAGAAACAGCATGGAAGACAAGAGAAAACAACCAACAATGTTATGAGTGGGATTTATTATAAAGCAGCACTTTCCTACGGCAGAAACCTTTTACCTATACTTTGCTGAAAGGAGTGTTGTTACATGCAAGAGTGTGCAGTCTATCTTTTGGTTGTGAATTAACAAGGATGACTGGCAAAGCAGAATTCCAGTCAGTGCTAGTCGAATACACTGCGAAATTTCTCCTTTACAGGCCAGGAAGAAAAATGGGCACACGTGCCTGATATGAATAGCTACACCATTTTATAAGATCTCTACTGCTAAAGTTTAAGACCATTGCACCCCTCTGGGGAGACAGACATGACGCCATGTATAAGAACATTCACACATACAGTACTTTGCATTGCAGTAGCACACTCCATTGGAGCATCTTAATGCACACTGCTACACTTACACAGTCGGCAGTGTTGGTAAGTGGTCATCATGATCATCCTCCTTTCTGGGAAGGTACAGCACGGAGAGCTGAATGGGCTTGCTCACGCAGCACACAGCAAATGTGCGGCAGAGTAAGAACTAGAACTCAACCTTCCTGATGGTCAGTCCTGTGCTTTAGCTACAAGATTACTCTTCTCCTGCTACAATCACCATTTAATGTGAAAGCTTCTTTGTACAAAGTCACAAAAGCGATAATTCTCTTGCCCTACAAGTGGAACAGAAAAGATTTTCTCCCTCGGCTCAGTTATGGAGTATTAGGAAATAACTTTCACTAAAGCAGTCATGTTTTTTAAAAATAATGGGGTAACAAGATGGAAAAAATCTTAGACCCTGTATGGGCATGAAGGTTTCTGCTGAGTCACTCTGGGCTCAGATGCTAATACCCTGGAGAATTATTGCTCAGTCAGTTGGCTGTACTGCCCTATTAAGCTCCAATCAGCACATAATGGAGGTGGTGTTTCTTTGGGCCACAGCAAGTCAATTCCAGGAACAGTCAGGCTTTGGAAAGCAGCATAGGGCGATGTTTGTGTTGTGCTGGTTTTGAGTTACCAATAAAACCAAATCCCCAGAAGGGGGAAAGATTGGATGCTAACCAAGGGTCTGTGTGTAATGTTAAGGATAAGTTATTCTGCAGAAAAACCTGTGCTTGGAGGAAAAACTTACCTCCAGAAATCCTATGAGCTCCCCTCTCCCCTGAATGTCCTCACCAAAGGAGATACTACTCTTGCAAATATGGTAGGACCTACCACTGGAAATTCTGAGCCCAAGTCTTTGCATCTCAGACCAGAGCACAAGAGGCAAATACCTCAGTGTACCTCCATAGGGTTTTCCTTCCTTAAGCAATGTGATATGGACATGCTTTCCACAGAAAGTTAATCCCACTGCTGGTGAGTTTTACTGCTGCTCTGAGAATCATTAACCACCATGACATTGTGTTGTGGTCTTAAGTTCTACCTCCCAGGAGAGCATGACATATTGAGCAGCTGCTCCTGGCCTCTTCACCCCCCCACCCCCCTCGGAAGGCCATATTCCAATGTCTAGTAGAGCCTCAAAATACATGCTCCTGCAGAGGGCTTTCTACCAGATCAAAGGAGGGAAACAGCATGAAACAAATTCCAGTCCCCTTCACCTATTTCCTTGGGGCCTTTATTCCCCTCCACACAGCAAAGGAGAGTCTGGCCAAATGCTAATATCACTCCTGTATAAGCACTTCCTCTTCTGTTCAGTAAATGACTTCCCTCGTTATAATGCCATGGAGGGGAGACAGCCGTAAAAAAGGGATGCTTCCTGCACTGGTGCCTTGGAACTGTGTAACCATGGAAAACATCTTTTCATGTAGTTCTGGTGACTCTGTACTGACTATTCATACTCTAATAAACAAACAACCCCTCTCCCACAATAGCAAAACACTTCTCAGCAAGGGCTTCTTTCTGTGGTACATTACGTATTCTGAGCTCAAGATACTGCTTAAGGACACAGATAGCAGTGCACTTTGACAGTTTTTACACTTAGTTAAGGACCCCAATAAACAACAAAGTCCTCTGCATAATAGGAGCAAGGAACAGAGTAGGATCCAGGAAATTATTGACTCTGAGTGGCAGTGATGGACATTTTCTGATGTATGTCAGCAAAACTCCGTAGCTATAATCTGGAGAGAGATGCTACCTGTCCTCCATTTTGAAGGACAGTTCTAAATTTGCAGAACGTTATGTGACAAGATTGTCCAGCAAGACAAATATATGGAGAGTGGCCCAGTGTATGTGTGTATTCTGGGCTACTATTCTGCGGAAAGCCATGAAAATCTGAGGGTTGCTACAGATTAGAACAGTGCCATTTGAACTCTCCTGAGACTTTAAAAATGGGTGTTCCCTCATGGAAAAGTCCTGGCAGTTTATTTTATTATACATGTTTCAACAAGCTCAGATATGTATGTGGTATATTTTTCTTTGGAAATCATTCCTATAGTCCACATTTTATGGAAATGTATTATACACATCTTTAAAACTCAATTCACTGTTCTATTTAACATTCATGACTCTTATCAAATGGAAGGTGCATGCTTGAAAATGTACAGAAGTGGATGTTTAGATATCAGATTGACTAATTACTAACAGTAATTATTTTTCCTAATCTTTTGTTTAAATACCATTAACTAGCTGCTCTTGAGAAAACCTGGATTATCTTGACAGCTCCTGGTTGAACATTCCTTGCCACAATGGGCCAGACTACCTGGTAGTGTAAATTAGTGTAGCTCCACTGATTTCAGTGTAGGTAAGTCAATTTACATCAGCTAAGAATCTGGCCAAATACATGTTTATTGTTTATAGAATCCAAGGATCACATAAAATAAATGTTAAGGTAACTGTTAAAATGGGTTTGGATATTTTTTTCTTTTAAATACCACAAATTGCCCGTAACTTATGAGTTATAATTATATATGATGGCATGTATAGTATACTGACTTCATATTTTCCAACTCTAAAGACAGGGAAATACTGAGTTATTTCAAATACCACTCACCAGTGAGTAAATGTTAACCTTTTCGTGGCCCACTACTGAATCTTATTAAAGAGCTAGAAAGCATTAAATTAACTGATACCTGACATCAAAAGTGCTAAGACAAACAGGTTCATGATATAAGAAGTGTTGGTCAGAAATGGCCAGAAAATTGGGGGTGGAGGGGTTCATTCTGACAGAAATTTTCTGAGCAGTACTAGCAACCATGATCTCTCAACACTTCTAAGTTACAAGTCTGTCTTTGCTTAAATCCGTGTCTTAAATCCCACCTTCCCATCCTTTCTGTCACAATTATAATTCCCAAGCAAGCCAAAGTATCCTCAGCCTGAAACGCAAACAATCCTGTCCAGTTAAAGAATGCCATGAAAACACAACAAATGTCAGGACCCTGCAATGCCCCATGGAACCCACCATGTCACAGCCACAATTCTGGTCTCTGAGGTGTGAATCACCTGAGTTGTGCCTGAAGCTTTAAGAACTTGGGCTTTATATTTGTTGAATAATACATGCTTCCTTGGACATCAAGCAGTGGCCACACGCAGCATTTAAATAATATAGATTTGAAAGCATACACAGGGATTTGCTCTTTAGAGTACATTGATTTTTGGGCACTCTCCATCTAATCTATCTAATGTGCTTCCTCGGTGGCCATCTCTGAAATTGTAAACTCTCAAGGAGGCATTTGAAATAAAAATGTTTATCACTCCAATAATGGCTTATTCTTGGACTTTATCTTGGATTCATTTAATTGGGGAACAAGTCCCCCTGCCATTAAAGTACTGAAAACTTCCCCTTTGTTTTTAAATGACAATTTGAGCATCATTTCATTAAACCATTTGCAATTAACTCCCTGCACGCCCAAAATGTTTAAAGCTTCAAACCTAGCTGACGCACATTTGCTTCCTAGCAGAGTGAATCCAAAATGGTGGCTCCAGTTGCACACAGGAAGTTGTATATTTGACTTGTGGCTACACAAAATACATGAGGGCTGTGTGGGTGGGGAAGAGAGCATTAATGCTCTCCCCCTCAGTAGAAGAAATACCACAAGCTAACTGCTCCAAATGCAGGGCCTGCCAGGGAGCTGGTCATAAGGGTAGTGAGTCTGGGTTCATCTAGAAAGACTTATTCCCAAAGAAACTCTAAAAGGAGTGAGCTCCAGGGAGTCTGACAGTCTGGCCTGGTCTGGACAAGAAGCAAGACCCTCTGTGTGGGTTTGCCCCTGAGTTCAATGTAGAGCTGTCTAGGGTTGGTCGTGGGACACAACTGGAAGGCCAGCAGCATAGTTTCTTCATGAAACTACAGAGCTCCACCCCCATACATTAGCTGCTGGCCATGAGTTTTCCGGTGCAATGCCAGCAGTATTTTTTTTGTCAATCTTATGCAATTGACAACTGTGAAATTAACTTGGGGAGCACAGTCCAGTCCTCCTGGTTGATGAACAGAAGATACATGGTAGCTGCAACAGTGTGAACCTCATTGAACTCTCTCTCCCTTGTTGCAGCCGTACTTACTTGGTGAAGTAGGAGAGGCGGCACCTCCTTCTGTCGATGTGGTTGGAGGTTTTGTGTCTGGCACGGGCAGAGGCACAGGCCTAGCCATTGGTGGCGGCGGCGGTGGTGGCAACATTGGGGTAGGAAGGAATGGATTGTGCACCTTGCCTTGGCTGCTGCCATTGGGCTGCCAAAAACAAAAGAAAAAATTAGCTATTAGCAGCCTCCAGCAACAGGAGAGGCCAGTTTAAAATTCAGTGTGGCAAATGCTTAATTTCTCAATGCTAAGTAAACAGGTTGGAATGAAAAATTGCCATCTTCTGTTCTTCTTTTACTTCACTGGGCTTTGTACTGCAACCCATCTCAAAATCTTGCAATAACTGTAAAAGACCTTTAAACCCATCTTTCATTTTAAAGCAAGAAATTCACCCTATTTAGTGGGCCAAACTGTTTCTCCAAAGTTAGCAACTGGTCAGAATCACCCCGCACCAAATTATACTCTTGCACTGTGTAACCACTAAGTTACCTACAGTACAAGTTTAGGCAGAATTTTGTCTCCCATTACGCTTTCTATATGCATGCCTCTACTGTTCCCTTAGGATATCTGTGCCTGGGACGTAAGTTTAAATTTCTTAAGAAACTCATTAGTAGGAAAAGAGATAATTTTGGGGTGGTTTAAAAGTCAAGCAGCTATTTTATTTCATGGAAAAAATAAGTTAATGTATTTTAAGCAACCTGCACTCCTATATTCCCATAAAATTACCAATAACACAGCTCCCATTTCAGCTGCCATTAGGTATCTGCTTAGAAACAACTGAGCTTACATCTGCTTTATTTTCAATATTAAAAAAGTACAAGTATTTTGTTTGGGATGAACATAATCAGAGGCAGGATGGTTCTGCATACTCAGCTATGCTATTTCAAGTGATTACTAGGAAAACTCCTGTCCATTAGTAAATAAGCTTTCAGCATCACAAAAACAAGGACTGGCTATGGAAAATTTCAATCTTAATGTAAAACTAGACTATTGAGAACCATACCAATTGATGGCAGTACCATTATAAAGAAAAAAAAGTAGGACAGTCAGTGAATCAGGTATTCTGTTTTAGTGACAGAAATGACAAGATCGGTTTTGACAGTACTCCACAAATTGATCCTAACTGCAGTTCTTCTGGCACTGAATGTCCAATTTTCCATTGATAAAAGCTCAGTTTTAAATACAGATACATATTCTGAATACTGCTGAAGAAAAATTGTACTTAAATCTCTGCTTAGGTTTCCACTAACAGGAATTATTTAGGGCCCAATCCTACAGCCGTTTACAGGCCTGATTCTCATTTACGCTAAAGCCACTTTTACGGCCAAGGCAATGTAAACGGGCCTGAACGTGGGTGCAACTGTCATTTCCACTGACAGTGATGTAAAAGGGCCCTAGTGTAAATAAGAATTAGGCTTGTATATGTATGTAACTTCATATGCGTGAGTAGTGCTGTTGCCTTCAAGGAGTACAGTTACTCGTGTTTGGTTGGTTGAGGCCTTACTCAAAAGTAATTTTTCAGAGATATTTTTCAACAGACAGCACCTTTAATAAACTAATATATTCAGTAACCCTTCTCAAATACTTTCTTGTCTTACAAGTAGGCCAATTTCCTACCAAGTAGACCTTTGCTGTATGTTCATTGTGAATGTGCTAACAGTTCATAATGCAGATGGTTTGGGCTAAACTAAGCATATACTCAAGGAAAAAGAAAAGCACTCTGTTGATTTGTTGTCTAGACATAAATGCAACTGCTAACATATTGCAGACATTATTGAAAGCCAGTATTGGCGGGGGTATGTAGAATCAGGTATTTTGGTAGGAAAAAAGTATTGAAGACAACGTAGCTTATTAAATAAAATGAATGCTAAGAATTACATTAATTCTGCAGGTTTATTAACACTTTCAATGTTATGTATATAAGAAAGTAATAACAATTTTGCCAATCATTATTCTGCTGGTGGGACACAATTACATGCATTTTATTTCATGAAACAATCACAGCATTATTGTAGATACGATGTAAATAAAGTTTCATTTCTGTATTTGACTGGAATGTTGTTTCAGTAAAGTGAAGAGGATGATTCACTTTAGTTGATTTAAAAAATGAAAATGCTTATTTGAAGCATTGGAACACTGCTTAATTCTTCATAGAGATAAGGGGAAAAGATAACCGCATGCAGAAATAACAAACTATAATAAACTGTACTTTAACATCTTGGGTTCAAGTACTGGTCAACTTGATCTAAAGTGCTGTATGACAGTATTTTTTTTTTAAATGAACTTAGCTGATCTGAAACATCTGTTTCTCACCCTCCCTTTTCTTGCTCTTCCCCCCCAACGCCAAAGGAATAATTAATAAAAATTATTTGGCCTTTGTATTTTGTTAAACCCAGTGGAACTAGGGTTCAAATGTCTGAAGCTGAAGCATTGGTACAGGGATCCCAGAAGGTCACTGAACCACCAGCTCTTTCTGACTATCGAAGTACATTAATTACACCATAGTCTACGTTTGTTTTCCTGTAGTTAATTTTTTTTTCTTGTAGCAACTATTTTAAGGTGCTACGTTCAGATGTGTGACACACTGTTAAGATAATTCCATAGTTATGTGACATAGGACCAACACTTCTGAAGAAATAAAAATGGCTTCCTTACATTTAGGAACCCCACCTGTCCAGCCTGCTGACCAGCATCCGGGCAGACAAGTTGGACAAACTCTTTCAGAGTCTCCTGAGGATGATAGCGGATTGCTGGGTGTGAGAAGTATGGCCCAGGCTGCTGAATAATGGGTGACGTTGGAAAATGAAGAGTCGATGGTGTTGCATGCGGACTTGCTAAAGGAAAGAAAACAAAGAAGTTATATGGAGCAGATTTTTGCATTAGATAACAGTTCAAATCTATGCAGTTGAATTATTTTATAGCTCTACTTTACCTTTTTTTTAAATGTACACTATTATTTATACAGTTGATGTTCACAATTGCTAAATCAGACCACACTGCATCCTACAGTCACTTCAGAGACACGCTGAGGGCAAATGGAGGCAAATATTTTAAAACAACTTTCTGTGTTTTTAGTGCACATTTATAAAGGAACCAGTGGTCCTTGATAAAAGTGACAACTATTCATTACCTTAAGAGCCTTTCTAATGAATTGAGTAATAAAAACTGTATTTGGGAGATCAGAGTTGATTTAATTGACATTTCATATAACTGGTTTGCACATATGGATCTATTTTTATTTTTTACTATAAATGGTCAATGTTTTAATGATGCTCTTGTACCTTGTATAATGATGCTCTTGTATCTCATCATTTTTTCACACCAGTTTGCAAACATTTTTAAGTAAGACATTTTCATGTGATGCTCACATAAAAAGGGGCAAGCTCATTTTGCAAATGACATTCACCGCTCCCTTGTGCAACTCTGAAATCAAATCTCAAACCAGACCCTAAGCCACAATCAGGAATGATGTTTAACGGAAGGTAAATTGGTGAATGTATACGCCAAAGAGCCACACGAGAGAAGGGGAACAAGAAAAGCTACTAACAGAATAGTCAGGGTGTAAATTAAAGGAGCCTGTTCTGTAAATTTTGCTTTCAGTTTAATCCATGCAACACTACTGATCTCAACAGGATTGTAGAGGTGTAACTGAGAGCAGAAATATACCTCCTCTCCCCCACACCATGGGATACCTTTACCCAGCCCCTTGCCAAGCAAAATAGATGCTCCTATGCTCATATCCACTTCTTCCCACTCATTGTGTAACTAAAGCCACCATGTTACAACACCTTGAGTTTTGCTCCTTTTCTCTAGAATGAGATTTTATCCTCTCTCCATAGAAATCTGTCGGCTTTGCTGGGTATAAGCTTTTCTCTCACACTCAGGTTTATTTCTCACCAAAAACTAGTAATTATATCATTGTAGCTCCCTCACACACAAGTTCTATTAAACTTCTATGGCCTTCTATGCCCATGTACCTCATTTGTAAACCATGAAGAACTGATTTGATAAAAGCCTGGGGAAGCATTCAATATCTAGCTGAAATTCTTGCACTGGACTCAGAGTATGTTTAATACATGGGAAAAACCAAAGCACAGGCTCACTTAACAGTATATGGGAAAGGCTGAAGGGATGCAGAAGAATCAAAGCCTAAATCAAATAGGGCAGAAATAAACACTCATTTCTCAATTACTGTTATAAAAGGACCTTAACAAAACAAAAGCTAATTTCTCTCCCTTCATGCATTGGTAGTTTGATTGCATGTTACTTTTCTTTATTATTAAATCTTTACTGCTCATAAAAGTTCGTACAATCTTGGAGGCTTCAGCTGTTATCACTTACTGCTTGGGATTAGGAATAAAAGGTCCACAACAGGTTTATTTTTGCAGCATCCTACTGGACTATATAGTGTTTCTCAAAGGGTGGGATGTGGGCCTCAATGAACTATTAGGAAGGGTTAGTTTATCAGAGCAAGGATCTAAACTAACTACAATGGTGATGTGCCAAGTACTTCTGTTTTGCATGTGTTAATGTTTGAGAACTACTGGACCAGAAAGGTCCCAGGACCTAGAACCCAGTCCTGCAGAGCCTGAGGTGGCTGATATTCCCACAGTGCTACTAGGTAGTCATGCAGATGCATGGCCAGGGAGCATTGTGGAGAGTAGGTGCTGCAGGAAGTACTGCCCACGAGACCCAGAATGACAGTACCTGCCCTCTAATTGGCTAAGTGACCCTATTTAACCCCAGGAAGTTCATAGACTTTAATCATAGACTTTAAGGTCAGAAGGGACCATTATGATCATCTAGTCTGACCTCCACACAGACCTTGGCCTGCTGCTTGACCCTGCCTCCTGTCTCTCAATTATAACCTGGTATTATCTATCGCTGGTCTCCGACCCCAGCCTGACTCTGACCTGACTCTTGCTTGCAGAACCTGGCCTTGCATTGCCTCCTGCTCCAGTCTGGCAACTCCTGTCCCTGGAGGCCAGACTTCAGCCCAGCTGTGACCTCTAGGCAATACCGCCTAGGCCCCGATCCCTTACAGGACCACTGCTCTGATCCTCTATGGTTGTTCCTATACTCAGACTAATTCATGGGGGCAAAAAACAGGGTCTATAATGGACATGCCAAGAGACCTACCTCAGTAAGGAAGCCATTATTATGGAATTCTGCATGCCTGAATGTGTAAATCCTCGTGCACATTTGTAATCAATCAGAGGACATGAAGTAAAACAGACATGGACTGTTCAAATTCAAGCAGATTTTTCCCCTCCTTTGCTCTCCTAAGATATTTCAGAAAAGTCCATACTTTTCTCATTTCTAGTTATCCTCACTATTCCAGCTGACTCTTCATAAGTTCATTTAGCACAATTTCTCCCTCCCCACCCTGCATTTTTCATTAAACAAAATTTTAGATAAGTGATATGTACTCAGATCTGCAACCTTGAGGTTAGTTAACTGCCTCTTTGCAGATTTTACACAGGTTGGACAGAGACTTAGGTTCTTTTCATTTTAGTTGTTACTTTTGGCATCATCTCTTTAGACTGATTCCCAATTCTGTGGGAGGATCCCAAGAAAAGCTGTCAGTAAAGCTGTGCAAATAGTAAAAACTAATCTCCCCTCAGGTGTAGCAAGCTCTTAGCCAGTATTATATAAAATACTCCTTCCCCCAGACACATAAAACATCACAGCTTAGTCTAGATTTTGCAAATATTTACCATCTCAGCTATTAAGCAGTAATAACCCAGTTGCAAAAACTGAACTTCTTAACTAGTATGTCTATTATATGTATGGATATTACTATTATGCACTATTAAAAGAAAATGACACTCATTTGTCCACACAGCAACAAGAAACCAGCTAGTAAACTGCACATGAAGTGAGAGGCTGCATACAAAGTCTCAGGAATTTGTATTCCCAAGTAAGACTTTTAACAGGCCAAAGATGTATGAAAACTCTCCACCAAACTCAGTGTATTGTATCAGTTGACAGATTCCACTAGATACACCCAGCATTATCTAATAGCTAGAGTACAGGACTGGGAATCGGGAGACCAGGTTTCCAGTCCTGCCTCTGAAAAACACTCACTGTGTAAGTACCTTGGGTAAGCCATTTCAGCCAAGATTTTCAAAAATGTCCATTAAGGTGGTAAAAAACCAGGCCTGAAGTGTCTGAAGTTAGTCACTTGTAATTAGAGGACACATCTGAAAATTTTGGCCTTAAATTCTCTCTGCCTCAGTTTCCCCATCTGCAAAAGGGGCTACTACTACTTACTACACAGAGGGTACCGTGAAGTTTAATCAGTGGTTGTTTGTGATCTGACATCCTTAGATGGAAGACAACACAGAAGTATTTTTATTTTATGTATTTATTATTTGGAAGCCCTAAACTGCTTATTCATCCCTCTCCTTTAAACCTAAGAAATTCATATTTTATTATGGATTTTACCTATTCAACTATACAAAAAATAAAAAAGAACACAGGTTTGAAAGTCAGGGCTTCATTTCTACCTGCAGTAGGAATGCAGAGGTAGGAATCTTCAGTGTTAATAAATCTTTTGTCTGTCTGTGGGGGAATAATCCTCCTATCTCAAGGCAAGCGTAAATATTTCAAAGCACACATGACTCTAATTCCATTGAAGCTCAACTGAATCATCCCAGTCTTTTTACTGAAGAAAATGAGATGATAATGTATGGTGGCCTGCAACAGATAGACCAGTATTTTAAAACTACTATGGCTTGGCCAAGTAATTATGTGCTACAGCTGTTGCATGCTATGCTAGTTTTTTCAGTGTTTTATAGGTTCTTAGTGCTATGCAGCATAAAAGTTGGAGGATTTTTTTCAGAACGTTGAATTCAAATGTCTGATTATGAAGGCCAGTCTTGTCTGACTTTCTCCCTCCTTGATTTGTAGTAGCCAATAACAAACTAAATTACGAATAAAACAAGTCAGACTCATTGATTAGATTAGCATTTCACATGTGTCGGGCAAATGAATAAAAGATTAAGTTGTAAATTGTATTCAGTTATATGATCAGATAATAAAGCATCAGTTAATTTGAAGCAGGATATAGTTTTATTTGGGCATACGGGGCCAGACTGGGGTCCTTTCTCACACTGGTGGGCACTTACTGCAGTAGTCCTAATGTAGTCAATGGGACTCCTCTGGTAATTGCTTGCCAGAGTGCAAACGGACTTCATAATCTGACCGTTAGCAATTACATCGATTCCTCCCACCTCTCCCCTCAAGGAATGAATGGTACCCAACATATGGGACACAGACATGCTGATCCACTTATATTTTCCCCTCCTATTCATCCTGACTTCTCACCAACTATCCTTCCAGCCAAGATGAATGGATGAAATTTCCTTCTTCATAATGCTGCTCCTTAAATCTCCAACAGGGTCACTGTTTGACATGCAACATCCCTCATCTCCTACCCAGCAAATGATTTTTACCCCTCTCCCCAGCTCCCACTCCAAGGAAGCAACAGACTGGGTACTCAAACCCAGGTCTTACGGATGGCTAGACCATCCAACGAGACAGATGGAATATTGGTTTCACTGGGGCACAGTGCTAAGATAGCTATTGTATAAAGTGATAATTAAGTTTACTGCTAGGCTCATTAAACATTGATCATTCTTCCTAGAAATAGTAACAATATAATCATAATGAAAGAAGAAGTATTTTGTATCAACTTGTTTTTGACTTTATTACAATTAAGCAAGTATTTTTAAAAAGTCATTTATCTAGAAATGTTATATTGCGGTTTGTTCTCTGAGACATTTCCTTTCAGGCTTTTAAGATGCCTTAACTCCCGGCATGCTGTGAGCCTTCTCACAGCATTAAATTGGTGCAAGTGCCAGTTCAAATTATGCAAGATGTATCCCACCCTTTGTACCCCGAAGGTACTTATTCTCAAAATTGACCATATTAGAGTACTAATTGGCTAAGCCACCATGCTGGCTGATGTGAAATGCTTTCAAACACCATGAAACAGCTGTGTTTATCGGAAATATGAAGAGTGACTTTTTAATAAGGAAAGCTGGCAATAATCCAGATTTGTTGAAGAGAACTTGCACTTCTGTGGATAATACAATGCAAGAGGTAGAGAAGAGAAGATTAAAACAATAACTTTAAAAAGCACGGATTTTTTGTGACAAAAGCACTTACCCCAAACAAGAAAATAAATTGAGAAACTTGGGCTGGAATTTTTAAAGGCACCTAAGAGAATTCATGAAGTCCCACTGAATGTCAATGGGAATTGCTTGCCTAACATCCTTTGAAGATCTCAACTTTTCTTACTACCTTTTTGAAATGGTCTTGGGTGGCAAAACGCAGGCTGCTGTCTTTTTCAATGTGGCCTGGGGTTTTCCTCACCTAGGGTGACCAGATGTCCTGATTTTATAGGGACAGTCCTGATTTTGGGGTCTTTTTCTTATATAGGCTCCTATTTCCCCGACTTGCTGACCACCACCCCCACTTGCTGACCACAGAAATTACAGGTCTGTGCATACAGGCTATTCACTGAACCAGGTAGAAAGCCACTGAAATCATGATGGAATATAGTACATTGCTGGGATCTGTCCTCCCCGTGGGTGAAATTCACCCCTATGCAGGTCAGCACAAGACCTACGCACTGCTGAAGTCCCACATCATTCTGCAAAATGCAGCTTAAGTGGGGGAATCCAATGGGCTCTTGGTGAGCTGTTGATCTGGCCTAGGTTGAGTAAAATCGGGTAGTCCTTACAACAGACACCGCAAGCCCAATCTTGTTCTCAATGAAACCATTGGGAGTTTTGCCTTCAGTCAGAACAGGAGCAGATCCTTAACTGATACTCATAACAAGGCTGGGAGTTGTGTGTCACTGATATTTTACCCTTGCATTCAAGTAGGTAATTTTTAAGTGTACCTTCAAAATACAACAAAATAGAGTTCACCCAACATACTTAGGCTGCAAGATCTTTGGGGCAGGGACTGATGATAGTACAAATAATGATGCAAATGATATACAATCACCCAATCATGATGGATGGAGGGTCTGATCTTGCTCCCATAGACATCAATCAGAGCAAGACTGGACACACAAGGGCTTATTTTCAGAGATGTTAAGTGCTTCCATTTCTATTACTGAAGTCACATGGAGCTTTGGGCATTCAGCACTTTTGAAAACCAGACCCATAATATCCTCAATTCTGGGCTGGGTCCTGGTCCCTTTATGCTGATCCTGCATAATAAAGTTTTGGAAACCATGTGGAACTTCCACTGGGAAATATTCATGGTGTAAGTAAAATTTCCCAGTGGCACAGTACAGGTAGAAGGGCCTTGTGCCAATGCCCCTTGAGGGCAACAGCATAGGGTGTGTGCCTGGGGACTGCCTATGGGTAGGGCTGAAATATCCTGGGCTCTGGCTATTCTGAGCTGCTATATTTGAAGTCCTTAGTGACAAACTGGCCCCTAGCAAAGCCAGAAAGCAGGGCTAGACTGAAATCCAAGTATTAAGCTCTTGAAAACATAGTGACATTCTTCTACATATGCTAGATAAGAAATACTGAAGGAATAGTTAAAAAGGTATAAACACTGAAGAATGCCTCTACTTCCTAAACAAAACAAACTGTAGGCCTTAGCCAAAGGTCTCTTCAATGGCCAAAAACTACCACGTAATCTACTAGTGGGGTTTCCTACTTCAAAATCAAGCATTGGCAACTTTTGCATTTTTTTTATAATCAAGACGTGTTTTCATATACAAAAGGAAAAACTACCACTGGGGAAGGATGTAGTGGTTATTTCATAATGAAATGCAGCAGCTAAGTAGGGGGAGGGATAGCTCAGTGGTTTGGGCACTAGCCTGCTGAACTCAGAGTTGTGGGTTCAGCCCTTGGGGGGGGCACTTGGGGATCTGGGGCAAAGATCAGTACTTGGTCCTGCTAGTGAAGGCAGGGGGCTGGACTCAATGACCTTTCAAGGTCTCTTCCAGTTCTAGGAGATAGGTATATCTCCAATTATTATTATAAGTTTACAAAAGAAATGTAAATTCTCTTTTCAAAAAAACCGTACAACCTTTATGTGTGTGATGATATAATTCTGCTTTGATACTAAAAAGGGCATGGTAATGGAATCTGTGACTTTGGAGTGATATATTGCTGTTAAGTTAATAGGACTCCACGTTCCCATTTCTAATATCAGTGTTTTTTCCCCTATTTCATTCTGTAGATGGTAAGCTGATACTACATAAACATTGTTAAAGCTATAGTTCCACGCTACAGTAATTCACTTAACTTTAACATGATTTATGGTTCTGTCAATAGGGGAGGTTGAAAATCCTAAGCTCTGATGCTTAAACATGGGTTCCATATTCAGAGTAATAATGTGCTTTTTGTGTGTGTCTGAGGTTACAGAATTTAGCATAAAGCAGAGATAAAAATATTACAGTTCAATGCACTGTTAAAAGCACAGAGTGTAACTTCACGGATACATCAAAGAAATAATGAACCCGAATACATAATCAGTGAGAGAGCAGGTAAAATACTTAGGTCCTTCAGCACTATATTTTTATATTATTTTTTAGATTTGCATGAAATTCCGTAAGTATTTTACACCCTCTCCCCTTTTTTAAATACTTCTGCTCAGTTAGATCAGCTCTCTTTGTCAGGATGAGTTTAAATCTAGGTCCACTTTGTTAATCACTCCCCATTATTCTCTCTGGCACTTCCCCCAAGGCATTTTGCCTCTTTAAGAGATTAAGCGACCAAGTCATCTTGTTGCTCTAACATGTCCTCACTGGAACAATGTATTAACACAATTCCTCTGCAAAAGAGCCCTCTTTAGAAGTTTGCTGCAGGGATGACAAATTAACCCAGCATGGTGTCCCACACATCTATCTCAGCACAAATTATTAGTGTAATAGAGCTTTTAGTTATGCATTTATCTGGTAATTATTGAACAGTTACACAAAACGAAGCTGAGCAATCATGGCCCTTTATGAGGCAATCTCAGTGGGTGGTCTTACAGTTAATTTAGGATAGTAGTCCTCTAAGCAGTTCACTCACACACAAATTAGCTAAACAGCCTGTTCCTTTAAATATTTCCTATGTCACAGGGTAACGCTTTACAATACAATAAAGGTGGAGTTTTAATTACACGGTTCCTGACTTTTGTTTAGTTAGAGTTTTAACCATTAGCAAGCCTCTCCCGTTTCAGCTGGGATGTTAGAGAAAGCAGTATTTGGGTGGTGAATGTAATCATTACTAAATCCTGCCTTTGAAGTTCTCTATTAGGAAGCTGCTTTTCCTCTACCTTCCATATTATCTGAAGTAGGGCCAAAGTCAAACACTTGACACATACGGTTGGCTACACACAGGTATAACCCCATCTTTATTTTTAAATTGCCTCGGCAAGTTGATATGTTGGTTAAGTATCACTGTGTTATCTAATCTGTGCTGGGTATTCAGACTCTGCAAAATGTGTATGATTTTTTCATGTTATGGCACAGTTGTTTGGCTTGTCTTTAACATCTTACAGATCAACTATTGAAGTGTCTAGCTTTGGTATGTTTGTAGTTTCACCCAGGGTTCTAGGAAAGGGCTGGGCGATATATGAGTCAGCAGTGTGGCCTTGTTGCCAAGAAGGCTAACGGCATATTGGGCTGTATTTGTAGGAGCATTGCCAGCAGATCGAGGGAAGTGATTATTCCCCTCTATTCGGCACTGGTGAGGCCACATCTGAAGTATTGCATCCAGTTTTGGGTCCCCCACTACAGAAATGATGTGGACAAATTGGAGAGAGTCCAGCACAGGGCAACAAAAATGATCAAGGGGCTGGGGCACATGACTTATGAGGAGAGATTGAGGGAACTGGGCTTGTTTAGTCTGCAGAAGAGAAGAGTGAGGGGCGATTTGATAGCAGCCTTTAACTTCCTGAAGGGGGGTTCTAAAGAGGATGGAGCTCGGCTGTTCTCAGTGGTGGCAGATGACAGAACAAGAAGCAATGGTCTCAAGTTGCAGTGGGGGAGGTCTAGGTTGGATATTAGGAAACACTATTTCACTAGGAGGGTGGTGAAGCACTGGAATGGGTTACCTAGGGAGGTGGTGGAATCTCCTTCCTTAGAGGTTTTTAAGGCCTGGCTTGACAAAGCCCTGGCAGGGATGATTTAGCTGGTGTTGATCCTGCTTTGAGCAGGGGATTGGACTAGATGACCTCCTGAGGTCTCTTCCAACCCTGATATTCTATGATTCTATGATATAGCATACAATAACCAGCACCCTGAGGGAACCTCTAGGGGCAACTGGAGAGATTCCTTTCTGGAATATATTATTTCACAATGGTATACGTCACTGTATAGCCCACTCCATTACAGTCAGTCAGTACAAATTCATTAAGTGATTTGCTGCATGTTAGTTTAATGGGCAACCAACAGGCACACTTTTGAAGCACAATGACACACTTTGGTGACCATCCAAGTCTCAGTGGAAATACTGTACTATGTGGGAAAATCACATTAAGACAACATTAGACATTCCCCTAGTGCTTTTTTTCCTGCATGCCTCTCTTCTGCTCACATATCCATTGCTTTGGGTTCCTCACTTTCTGCAACATCCCCTGTTCCCTGTTCTTTGTATTCGTGTGCCTCCTTCATTTCTCTCCCTTATCACTTTCTTTCTTTCTGCTTTACCTGCCTGCCTGCCTGCAGGATCTACACAGTCATACTGTGAGAAGTGATGTACATGTCAAGATGGGCTGTTGTATGAACCTCTCTAGGATTTCATGATCATGGTCAGTTTAACTTTGTAGCCAGCTTCAGGTGGTAAAGTCACTAAAGTGTAAGGAGCTTTTCGGGCATTAGTACATTGCTACTATGTAAATATTGCCTATTATTTCAGTGTTTTGCTGTCTGGTAAAGATTGCAAGCAGCCTGATGACTGGGAAACAGGTTGGCTTTGCAGTGCATAATCACTTTGTTGGAACACACTTACCATCAAAAATGTTACCCTCATGTAATGAGAGTATAGTACTTAAGAAATAAAAATCTTGTTGCTTGAATTTTTAAGAATTTGCAATTTATTTTAAAGCTGATAGTCACGTCAAAACTTAAAACTAAGGCTATAGGTAATGCTGCCAACTGCCAGACATAACACTTAGTTTGAGACCTATGTATCCTGCTTCAGAGAAGATCAAGGTTCATGGAGTCATGCCAAGAAAAACTGCCCTCGTTAAGTGAGGATCCATGAATCACTTTGGTAGCTTACCACTAAAGAAACCTGGAACTTGCCACCATCTGTTGGCTGTAGGGAACAGAAGAGACAGTCTCTAAAGAACTAAGATCCTTGGGCCAGGACTCACTGCACATCTGATCCTCTGGCCAGCCCCAGATTCTGTCAGCTGGCCACTGCATAGGTGAGTTAAGAGCTGGCACCAGCACAGAGGAGAAGCTGCCACACGGGTCTCCATAGCACAGCACAGCTGCTTGCTTCAGTCTATTCCATGGGGTTTTCTAACTGTTTCATTCAGTGGAACACTTCATAACAGACACATCCACTTTTGGACCAGCTTCCTAACATTGATCCCCACAATGGCTTTGTTCTCGCAATGTTTCATTCTGCAGACTGCTAGGAAAGGCTCTGTGCATCTTTAGTCATTTGTAAACTAGAACAGGGTTCCAAGGCATGGCTGGAAGGCTGTGAAAGCTGCAAGTGTGTGATGGAGAACTTAAAACAATGGACTGCCAACGGCATATCCCTTAAACATTCTACACACATTTCTTTGCTCTCTATTTTGCACAGTGCGTGCAAATAATTTGTATTGGTATGAATGTGAAATGTTTGAGGTGCACACACTCCCCCCCTCAAAAGGAAAATAGATCCTTTTTTAATTGTTTGGCTGACTCAGGGGTTTATTATGATTGTAACCTGCTTATATACAACTTCTTTCTCACTGATTTTTCTCAGCAGCATGGAGACTGTTTAGTGCACTGTATTCACCCCAAAAAAGATCCAAAATATTGTACATGACTGACCGCTGGCCACTGATACATGATATAAGCGAACTCATGGAAATTTCTCACCACACAAGGTGAACGGACAGTGTACACTACATTTTACTTGGCATGTTGCCAGTAAATTGTGCAACCTCCAATAACTAGTAATATATAATAATTGTTTGGAGAATATATCAAGTCATATAATGAGGTTATTGCTCCTTAAGTGTCATCTTCTTATGCTTGAAAAGCTTCTCTCCTTCCTCTTCTGCTGCTGATTCTAATGTACACTTTGGGGGATTGAACAAAGGTCACAGTCTGGATTTGCAGATGGTAATGTAGTAATCCACCTCAGAACAGAATAATTGTTGGAGAAGAGGAATAAAGACAGCCCGTGATCAGTGGAAATAGAGTCCTGGAGAGGAGCCATCTATCCAATAAAGATTCCAGTTTGGAACAAGACCCTTCTGGGTGATACTCTTAAAAGGACCTCAAAAGAACTCAGATATTAACAGAGAGTGGGATTTCCTTGAAAATCCACAAAAATATGTTAGGGAGTGAGCCTCAAGTGGAACAAGATCTCACTGACTGATGCTGAAAAAAGCAGATTTTTGTTTAATACACTAGGAACTATGATTCTCTTCTACAGAGTTAGTGCACGCATTTTCTTCCAGCATTTAAAAATAAAATTGTGAAAGAGAATCATTATAATTTGATCTTTCAAATTCTTTGCACCCTTGTGAACAGTCTCCTCACCCAACTGGCAGTTTTCCCCAACTGCACACCAAATTTCTCAATAGATAATGTTGATAAATTTGAACAAGACTTGTATAGTGACATATTTTTGTTTAAACCACATAAAAATGCAAAATACACAGAGTCTAAGTAAGGGCACAAATGGGTGCATATTGGTCTGTGTAGCAGGGTGGTCACCCGCTCCTGCCTTGAAGGGCTTGAAATCAGCCCTGGGACAGGGCTGAGGCTGTGTGAGGACTGCTGCTAGGGAGAGCAGCAAGCCTCGACTGATTGGGGAAACAGCCACAGCTGGGGCCACGCCCCAATCAGACCGACGTAAAGGGGCACCGGGGTCCAGGAGGGACACAGGGGCCAGCGGCAAGTGGGACATCGGCCAGCAGAGGGCACTCCGGAGCTGGAAAAGCTAATTCCCTGGACAACTAGCAGGAGGCGCCATACCAGTGAGTCGCCGCTCTGCTTTAGTCTGGTATGTCTTAAATTAAATAAACTGGGGGTAAGGTAAAATCTAACTAAATTCTGAATAGGATTTGTTAACCAAATAGTCAATAGAACAGAACTAAAGGGCAGAAAGTTTAGGAGTATTACAAGGTAGGAATTTAGTGTCAGCTGATGTGCAGCACACTATGTTGTTAATATTACTTTCATTTCATTCACGCCTTCTTATTGATCACCAATTATCTACGTTTTTTGAAGATATTATATGTACCTTAGTTCTCACAGGAAAATAATAATTCTTATACGATTAACAGCCAACAACTTGACTCCACTGATTAGTCCAGTATGTTTTAAATTTCTAAAACTATACAGAAACTTTAAGCCTGATTCTAAACTAATACCAATTTTACACTGGTGATTTTCCACAGACTTATGCACCATCCCCTTACAGTATACAGACAATAGAATTATTCCTGGTTACACTGATGTAAGTGATGACAATAAACCCAATAAAGACATCTTATAAAAAGGAAAGTACAAAATGTGGACTTTCTTTTATCCAGGTACGAGTTGCTAGTAAGTCTTCCACACCTCATCAATTGAACAATAATTATTTTGAATAAAGCAAAACCCATGACAGAAAGAACTGTTACAATTATTTCATTCACATTTTTATATTTTCACACAGAAAATTTACTAAACGATTCATTCATTTGTGGACAGCACTGTGCGCAAATGTGCTCTCTTTCTAACGTGAACTGTGTATCATATTTATTTTTTCTAGGTTAATGTGGATATATCTTTCTAACAAATGTGTAAGTACATGGAGACCCGGAGGACATCTGTTTTATTTGAAAAGCTAATCAGAAAATATTGTGAAGAAAACCAGCCAAAGTATTGTAGGAACCAATCTACAACTTCAAAGGAGTCCACTAATGAGGGCAGTTCTCCGGCACACTAATGCCAACAGCTTGAATACAAAATGACACGCAATGAAAACCGAGGATGTCGAAAGGAGATTAGCACAGTTTAGATGTTGAATGAGGAGTCCCCATCTTTAGCAGATAAATGAACCTATCGTATATATTGACATGGACAATAAAAACACACAGCAAGTAACCCGTTCTGTAAGTTTTCTGATGAAAAATAATGACTTCTCCCCACAAAAAACTTTGGAAAATGTTGAATCGTCACCAGAAACTTTAACAAACAGATCCCAGTAAACAAACAGTACTCAATAACTGAAACCTTCAGGCTACCAGCTTTGAAATAGCAAAACCTCTTATCATGTGTGTCACAGGCTGACGGTGACTTTCAGTAGAAAATAAGGCTGATTCAGGGTGTGGAGGCTAAAGTTTAAGCTGATTCGGGGCTCTTGGGTAAGGCCTCACCTCTGGGTCCTGTAATGACAGGTCGATGATGCTGTGTGAATGCCGTTCCAAGGGAGGAGGTCTGCGAAGGCGAGGGACTGCTGAAACCAGACTTCTCTGACTTCTTTAATGTGGTTGGCGATGGCATTCCTGGCAAGAATGATTGATAAGTGCAATTTAATAATGCTAGGTCATGGAACGACAGCCTATGCATTGTGAAAGTGGGTGCAGAAGCAGCTAAATAAACTTAAAGGACAAATAAAATTGAATACAAGCAGCTGAAAGTTCACTTTTATTTATGATCTTTTTGGGGCAGGAGTGACCCTGGTTTGCTCTGAGTAATAAGTACTAAAATGCAGCCATATTTGTCTTTTAAATCTGAAGTACAGAGAAGATGCAGCTTTTTTGTTATTATTAATTATTATTTATTATTAAATCCTAACTATGCTTTATTTTTAGAAACCTGCAATAGTTACAGCACTTGGATTTTTACATGTTTTTAAATAGTTAACGCTGCTAGCTAGTCTGTCCTTAACTCATACTATTTTATTGGATTATTGCACATGGATATTTTAAGTGTGTTGCAAGATCAATACACAAGGAGAGAAAGAAGGAATCTCACTCCAAACTCTGAATTTCCTTATCCTTCCTCAGCTTAGTTAAGACTTGGTTATTTTAAAAGCATTTATTTGTGTGGTTATCTTTGCTTTATTTTTATTTTTTTTAAATGTGTGTGTGTATATTAAAGTCACAATTATATAGTTTCAGAGCAGTTGCTATACCCGTGAAAATATAGCAGATGCTTCCCGTAGAAAACAGAACTGCCACTGGGGTGAAAACATTTCTATCGCCATTATATTGACCTTCAGACTTAGTGCAGTGTTAATATGACAATTTGGATTTATTCTTCCATGTGAGCCATTTTTGTTGATATCATATCAACTGTGGGTCATTCCGCTCTGATGCAATATCAAAAATATTAGTAGAATATATGTTTTGCAATGAACTCACTAAAATCTGGGATGTTTAGTATGCTGTCTATACTAGGATAGGTGGATATGCAGTATTATATATATAGTACGTGTGTGTATGGGCCAGTATCTATATTACTACAGACATAGATACACACACATTCAGATTGTCCACACTGCATTTATAGTTCATTTTCAGTGTATCTATCTATTGACAGATATGCAGAAAAAATAATGTCAAGTTCTTTGGGCTACAGTTGAAATAGCAAAAAAGAAAATGGATTGTTCTTAATAATGGTAGCTTTATAGTCCCCAAGACATTAATTTACAACACAAGGCAGTGTGCTTGTGCATTGCAGGACTGGAGTCTTAATGGTCCCAATTAAGTTTTGCAGCTCACATATCAGTAAGTTAACTAAAGTGGGGGCGTAGGAGAAGTCCCATTTTGAAGCAACTAGTGTTTATCTAGAGCAGGGGTAGGCAACCTGTGGCATGCGTGCTGAAGGCGGCACATAAGATGATTTTCAGCAACACTCACATTGCCCAGGTCCTGGCCACTGGTCCGGGGGACTCTGCATTTTAATTTAATTTTAAATGAAGCTTCTTAAACATTTTAAAAACCTTATTTACTTGACATACAACAATAGTTTAGTTATATATTATAGACTTTTAGAAAGAGACCTTCTAAAAGTGTTAAAATGTATTACTGGCACGCGAAACCTTAAATTAGAGTGAATAAATGAAGACTCGGCACACCACTTCTGAAAGGTTGCCGACCCCTGATCTAGAGACTGTTTTCTATCAAGTGTTTCCCTGGTGGTGGCTGTTTCTTCACAGCAGGAAAAAGTTAACACCTAAATTTTATTTTAAAATACAAGTTTAGAATAGAGGGACTGTGGCACAATGCAACAAAAATGGGATCTATTTTCTCATGATTTTCTCTAATCATGATAAAGTCTTTTTGATGGGGGAGAGGCATGTGAAGGTGGACTGAACTGTAATGTGTTTGAATGAAGTATTAACAATCTTTCAGATGCAATGTGTCTCAACGTAGCCTGCTAATCCACTGGTCAAATGGCAAGGAGAATGAATGTACATTGTGATGTCACAAAAAGGATGGAGTTTAATTAGGGTATGCTAAAAATGTTGGCAGATGCCATCTGGGCATGTTCGGAAGTGATGTCTAAATCACTTTATTTTTAAATGTTTCCCTCCACAGCAAGCAAAGACTCTATTCCTCAATAAAAACAATGGCCATGTCATAGTCCAAGTAACAGGTTCAAGTATTTTTGCCATATGTGTGTGTGTGTCCGTCCATGGGCATCACATGTGCACACAGTATAAACATGTGTGCACACTCAGTATACAGTGGTCCTTGAGCTTGCACAGATGTGCAGGAGGGGAGGGTGTGTGTAATGAGCCATCCTCCCCACAGTGGCTAGGGGCAATCACAGTACTTATGCTAACAGGAGCACAGGAACAGCTCCCTTTGGGAAACCATTAAATCCAATCTGGAATTCCCTAAAGGGGACAGGACCATGACATCTCCTTTGCACTTGTCCACGGAGCTGGCTGGGTGCACCGGGGGAGCAGGCTGCATTACCTTATGGGAGGATGCAGCTCATGTACTTCCTTTGCGTGTTGGGGAGCTGAAGGGAGGTACTGAATACAGAGAAAGGGCTGAAATTCATCCTTAATCCACAGTACAGTATTTTGTTTAATTCAAAAACATAAGGGAAACAAGCCCTCTTCATGCTCAGAAATTTTCAAGGTAAGGTAAGTTTAATTATTAAATGTTTATGTCCACTTTAAGAGCACATCCTGTGTCTGTCTGCATGGGCGTACAAGGCCCCAGATGCATGGAAATGCTCAGTTTCCTCTGTGTAGTGAGGGCTAGGCGCTGCAGAGACCCTCAGGGGCAGATCTCTGCACTGGAATTCGGAGGAGGGAATGAGTGTGTTAGGGTTGTGGCAAGAACATGAGAAGTGGAACTGCACACAGAGCAGTTCTACTGGACCATAAACCCATGTTCAGGTGGGAGCAGCGTTCCTTGTATCTTCCACTTTTCGCCATATCCTCTAGCAATGTGGTTATGAGGAAGACACTAAAACATTTTAGACAGCCCATAAACTTTCTTCTGCTCTACTGCTATAAAACTGCTTAATTGATTTAATCCAACTTTTGTTTAAAACAAAAATCTCTCTGGGCTGAGAACATATGCACCAACCCAAAGCAAATTCACATGACTGAGTTATAAACACCTAAAACTGAGGATTTAGAATGAAAAGGCCAAATGATCTTGAACTATGGCTGAGTGGTGTCATTATCATATGGGAAAGGTTTTTATAAGATCAAAACAGCTGTAATGTACAAACAGAGCTTCTACTATAAATTTAGTTATGAAATAACCAATGGATAGAAAAACAAATGTTGATGCTGGAATCATAATTAATTAATTATCATCATCATAATTATCATTTTAACTTATCATTGTTAAATGGTTTGGTTTTGAAACAACAGACAGTATTGAATTTTTGATCTTGTTTTACTTTTGATGCTAAATTATTAGTTTATTATAAGGGATTGTATCCATCAGATCTCAAGGAAAAAGCAACCGCTTCACAGTTCATTGGAATATGCAAACAAGATTTTAATTATTTAACTTAAACTTGACTAAGAACAGAGCAGGGGATGAACTGCCAGCTCACTTCTGAGCATATTTTGTCCTTTAAGATGGAAGGGGGCAGCAGTAAGTTAGGCAGTGCAAAGCAATTAGCATCATTCACATTTTATGGCGAGCTAGCATGGTGCTCTAGCAGCAAAATTCAAACATTCTATGAATGGGTTAATAAAAGGAGAAATACAGTTTGCATGCAAGAAAAAGGTTTCCAAGAACAAGCCAAAATATGTCCCATTCTTCTAAATTTATCACAGCCACGAGACATCATCCCTGAGACTGCCAGAAATGACTTTTTTTTCTTTCAATTTAAAATACCCCCTCTCACTTAGCACCATATGTTTGGTTGAAGTGCCTGATTTATCCTGCATATTCTTTAGTCCATCCATTTCATATATTCTTATTTTGTTCTTTCACTAAGTCATACTTTTCAGTCCTGGTCAATTCTACTTTAGCTTCTTTCAGGAAAGCAAAAGCACATGGGACTGAAATTTAATCATCCAGAAAAAAATGGCCCAGGTACTGCAACTCTTACTAAGTCCCACTGACTTCAACTGGTGGTGTGGGTTCTTCACACCTCTAAAAACCAGGCCACTTATTTAATAGTACTTCCCTAACTCACAGGGATGCCATGAAGATAATTAGATTAAAGACTGAGGTGTTTAATCATGCCATCTTTTAACCTAAGATAGATAGATGACTAAACATGGATTTGGATGCCCAACTTTTGGCACCCATGTTTGAGAACCATGGCGTTTTAAATTCCTTCCACTATATTCCTGATAGCATGGTGGTTTCAGCACACTAAGGACTAGCCTTCCACATCAGGCGCATCTCTGAATAAGGGGTGGTGGATAAGTCGTACCATGCCAGGCGGTATTGTGATGAGGAGTGACAATTAGTTCCTCTTTCCTGTATGCTCATGGGCAGCAGCAAATTATAATGTCCCTCAAACCAGCTCAGCTGTACTGGCCGGCCAGTGAATGGGGGGAGAGGGGGAGCCAGGCTCCACCCATTCCTTGACCCTTCCTACTCACATGCTGTGAGGAAGATGTAAACAAGCACTGCCTGAGCCCAGGTCTGGGTAGCCCACGTGGGATCTAAGGGGGTTCTTACTCCCCCCATAGCCATGAAGTCCAAATCCCTGATGAGCCCTACATTTCTTGTTCAGAGTCACAGATTTCATAAAGACTGGGTCTGATTCTCCCTGACTGATATGAGTGTAACTGAGAAGAGAATGGGCCAACAGCATTTAAATTTTTTTGACAATTTTAACTGCAGAATAAATGGAAAAGCTAACTGCTAAATAAAAAAGGAAAATTGAGGGATTTTGTACTATAAAACACAGGTGGAAATCTAAGTGGATACCTCAACTTACTGTACTTTTATTCTTGTATATATATATATATAAAGCCAAACATATCGGGCCTCAGCCTGCGCCCATTTATTAAAGGTTTGTCACTCTCTTCAGTGGGAGCAAGAGCAGGCCCATAATGGTGCTAAATGGAACAAGATGTGGTTTTTTAAACCAAATATTAGTTTTTCATTGGTTTTTTCAGTTAAAAAGAAGTTTAAGAACAGTACACAATAAACAGAAAATTCAGACAACAGAAATCTTGAAACTGTCCGCAGCAATATTTTCTCCAAAGAATTTGTTTTCATTTTCAAAATCAAAGCGTTCTGAATTTTCATTAATTTGGCAATTCCTAAACACAAAGCTATTTTGTTCATTCCAGATCATGCATCACACCCTTCTGCTCAATGCACAAACGCAAGCGTAAATGGAACCCTGGTCCTTCAGTGCGTCTGGTTACTGGAGCCATTGAATTGATGATGAAGTCCCGCAGTAAGACCTTCCAAAACTCTGCACTTCGCAAACCTCCAACCCAAATTTAATCAATGAATGTACAGGAATATTTCACGTTCACCATCTTCTAAGGATCACTGGAGCACTGCGATATTTTTAATTCCTGTACCTCCTGATATTTGCCAGTACAAAAAGTACACAAAAGCCTTCCTAACATACATCCAAAGAGTCTTAAAATTTCCATGTAAGAGACTGATGTTTATTAAATGAATTAGAGAAGGATGTGTAAGAATTCAGTCCACAAAAAACATTCCCACAGTAAACAGGTATCTAGTAGCCTACTTTCCACACACTCTATGGGGTCATTCTCCTCTCACTTACACTGGTATAAAGCAGGAGTAACTACAGTGAAGTGAATGGAGGTACATTAGTGTAAGAGGAGACTGATGCCCTCTCTCTTTCTAGATAGTTATATATCTAATGTGACCTCCATCTAATTTCACTTTAGTACTGTCTTTAGCCAATACCTTCCTGATAATACACATATATCATCTAAATCATAACACACAACCCAATAGCAAGTCAGTCATATTTGTGTTAACTAATTTCCATCTACCAAAACACGCCCAGTAGCTGTCTGACACTGGAATTTCATACGAAAAGGTAAGGGTGCAATAGAACCTTGAGCTTTAGTAACTCCTTGAGGTACTATAAAGAGGAATATAATAATTCAAATATTAATGGGGAGTGGACAAAACAAAACATTTGTTTCAAAATAAAAGGTGATGCATGAAGGCAAGATGGCTGTTGAATGAAAGCTTGTTAGTATCTGATATGTTGGAGGAATCATGCAAGGACTGTTCATTCTATTGTGAAAATGACCTCAGCATGCCACTGAGATCAGTCAGAATTCTACAGAAGTGTTGGTCATGTAAATTGGTAAGGGGACCCTTCAACTTGTCCTCCTGAATTTCCTGTAATTTTGATGACCATGGTAATGTCTGTCACATTTGTTACACTTACTGCTAAATAAATTTTAGCAGTCATCAGCTGACACTTGATCACATTAAGTGCTGTACGTCAGTTTACTCTAGTTGTAACTCCAGTATGCACACAATACAAGAAAGGTGGAAGTTTGCTCCTTGTCTAACAAGTGTACTTTATTTTCAATTGTTTGAATTTCTAGTTGTATGTTTGGGATGCATCTTCTCCTGTGCTCCCCACAATCACTGCTCGATTCCTACCAATAAGTGTCACATTTCATAAAACAAAATCCACCTCGAATGAACAAAGATAAATAAAATAAAAGTTCCGCATTCTGCCATTTATCAGTTTAGACTACTCTATATGAAAATCAGTTGATACACAATATCAGTTTCTTCTGGATCTATCTATCTATCTATCCACTCATAAGCATAGTACCAGAATGGCTTCCAAATATTTAAGATAATGAAACAATAGAGACGTACTAACTCTTCAAAGACATAACAACTTCAGTATTCCAAATATAGCAGTAAAACCTTTGTCCCAGTAATTGTTCCAAAGAATTGTTAAAAAGAGATTGATTAAAAATTTTCAAAAGTGCCTAAGGGAGTTAGATGCTCAGCTCACTCTGAAATTCAATAGGATTCAGAAATTAAAGTCCTTTAGGTCCCTTTGAAAATCTTAGCCAACGATGGTAATGAAAACAAGACCAGATTATTGTCCCAAATAATGAGGATAAAAATTTCTGCTGGTGTGAAATGATGCCGTTCCATTTACAATAGAGTGGCATCAGGTCATACCAGCAGAAAAGTTGGCCCAGAGAGTTATTTTTCAGTAGGAGTCTTACCATCAGTTTTTAAGCAGATAAGTACCCACTAAAATCAATGAGGGGCTTTGCCTAAAAATCTGTGGTACAACATGGCTTACAGAAAGAAGAACAGGAACCTATTTGTTTGTGTGGACACACGTGTAACATCATCTGGATTGATTTACATTTGATATGCAAAGCTATCTTCCAGCTATGTTATTGAAGTGATCAGCGAGGTCACTAATAAATACTTCACATACTATCAATTACTTTATAAAATAATTTCATGAGATTTTTTATTATTTGAAAATTATGAGAAGTTGAATGTATAGCATGAAAAATTAAAAATGTCAACTAAATGTTAGATTCAATGTTAGCTTCAATGTCCTTTTCTATGGCACAGAAAAAATATAAGAATCAAAAATGTCTTTAGATATCTAGCCATTGAAATTCAAAATTAAGGTTGTTCTGCAGCAATGTTTTATGAGAGTTTTTCAATATATTTGGTAGATTAGATATAGAAGTAGGCACAAATTGCAGCCATCCGTATGAGAATATGCCTTTATGTGAGTGCTTTGGAGATGGAACATCAATGGCTGTAAGGCAAAAAAGTGCCATTGTAAATTCAAATGGCATTTACAAAGCCCTCTAAAAAATCTTTGCATATGATCATAGCTGAGGTATGATATTTTTGCAAGTAAAAGACCAATAGATTTACGGTTCAGCTATATCTTCCCCAGATGCATATGGATGCTACATTTCACGTGATACTAAAGGGAGTTTTAGTAACCAAAAACAATATGGAACAGAAAATCTGAATCTATTTTCTCAAACACCATTTGTTCCATATTTGTTGACTCTAATAGATCAAATACATCCGTGGTCATATATTACAATGATGTCTACTAACCTCACAAACTATGTGATGGATAAGGGTAAAATATGCAGATTATTTAGACCTATGATCTTACCTATTGCACGATAATGGTTTAAATGGACTTTTACAATGACAAGAATAAATTCAGTGTTAACATTACTTCTGAAGATTCCAATTCTATATACAACCATTTAACATATTGTTCAATTAATAAATAGACTGTACTTAAACAGGATTAAATGTAAATCATAGCTATTTAAAAAGTCTTATTAAAACAGAGAGATACTGGCAGGTCACATGATTTCTGCACAATGTGGGGGTGAAGAGTTTATTCACTATTCCAAAGAAAGAAGTTACAGCAATTTGAACATGTGCAGTATATCAAATGGTGAAAATGGATTTACAGTCATACAGGTCAAGAGTGCACCCAGGAAACTGTTATGTATTGGTATTCAGTGGTACTTGCAAAGTATGAAATAGATCACACCTTAATAGTTTATCTTAAAAGTCAGAGGATGGCAACAGCCATCTTCAGCTACATAATACAGAAGGAATTTGTTGCTGACTGACAGCTGGTGTGTTCTTTTATTTGAGAGACTAAGTTCCAAACTATACACTGGTGCTCCTGTGATGGGAAGGACAATTTCATCATGATGCTGGCATCGTAGACAGAGCCACAGGAAGATTTGGCAGTTTATACTGAGGAAAAAACAAGCACACTACATTTTTAAAGTCCCCATTTCTCTAATGCAGAAGAGTCTGCTAGATGAAATAAAACAATTTTTTCTGTTTGCAAATCCTCCAAAACTCTGGAGAAGGAGAGAGGTGCTCCCTGGAAGGATATGAAAGTTTCCATGTACAGGAGGTAGGAGTATGGAGGGTTTAATAAAAGAAGAAGCTGCACATTGTAAGGAGAGGGGAGTGCACGGGAACCCAAGGTTTATGGCAGTGGAATGGGTCCTGAGAGAGAAAAGGCATTTTTGACAGTGTGCTTTTGAGTATCACTGAAGAGAACGATTTATGTGAAAGAAATTCGCACAATAGCAGCATACACAGATCATAGCAAAGAGAATGCAGAACATTTATGATGAATATTTTGAACGTAGTAGAAGACAGCAGCATACCCTGAGCATGATAGGAGTTTTCTCTTTCATCCTGTGATGAAGTCTACTGGAGCCAGACAGTAGGAATAAAATCATATACAATGGTTGTGTAAGCACGCCCACCGCATTTTTCTCTGAAGCTACCGTGATTCCCGAGAGATTCCTGTTTCATAAGGGAAATTAAAAGGAGATGGAGTGGGGAAAAATAGTTTTTACATTTATTGCAGCCTCGAAGATACTAGGTGAAGTCCTGGCCCTGCTGAAGACAGTGGGAGTTTTGTCACTGACTGCAATAGGGACAGGATTTCATGCACCCTTAATGATTTGATGAGCTCTGGTCTATGTAGTGAGACAATATAAGAAACACTTATTACAATATCTCAGCCTGGTCTCACATAACAAATGACAGTGGCAATCGCAGTTTCTCTGGAAAGCACAATAAGAGAATCATGAGGGCTGAATGCATCCACAAGAGTGCACAAGATACCACCTAAAATTCAAAGCAAACTGCCAGGTACTTGGGGATGTTCCCAATAGGCAAGATAGGCTATGCAAAAGTCACTGGAATTTTGCTCCACTGTGGATCACAGCATTTTGCCCTGCAACTGTTACATTTTATTTGAGAATCTGTTTAAACTTTACATGTAACAGGAAATATCCCTTTTTTCCCTGTCCAGGTATTGCCAACAACTTCCTTTCATCTATTCTCCTGACGTGAATAAATCCCATTACCATGGTAAGGGCCTGAATGAACAGGGGTGGAGTGACGGAAAGTTTCTGGGTTCCTTAAGAGAAAACTTGTATAAAGCTGTAGAATCACAAAATGTTGGCTGCTGGTCAGGCTTCCACATCACAGAAGATAGACGCATTTAGGCTCCATCAAGCTGTAGCACATAAGGCTGCAAAACAGCCCATATAGTGAGAGAAAGACCCCTTTACAATAACTTTTTAAAGTAGTTTATGTAGGACCACTAGGAGGATGCATCTTGCCCTTTGACCAAGTTGTTGCCAGGTTTGGCATGAGACAGATTTATTTTTATTGTTAGACACAATGGCAGATAGGAATATGAAGCCCCAGAAAACTGCTCCTGTGGAGCTGCAAAATATGTCTACGCTGTTTTGGAGGGATTCTGTTTTATGGTCTTTATTTGAATATGCAGACCTGGGAATAGCCTTAGGTTGGTTGACTTTGCCACTTTTTGGAGTTATTCCCCAAGATGTTTCCGTTAACCACATCCAGAAAGAAGTTTTGACATCTTGGTGCTGGCAGGTCTGATGCCCCAGCCACTAAATGCAAATATATTTTGCATTAGTGCTCAACACTGAAATATCCTGACTCTTGATGCCAAGGGGTTAATAGCTTTGAAACACAATGAGCATTCTGCACATTTTCCTGCATAAAGGAAGTCTCATCTGTGCTGAAGTGGTCTAAATTTATACACAGGTTGGTTTTTTTTGTTTTTAACAGGAATCTGGCTTCAGATGTCACAACGCAGTACAAAGCAGACAACATATTTATAAGAATAAAAGATAAACTGACTCCAGAAGCCAGTGACAGTCAATGGGAGGCTTTAGAGCACTCTTTGGAGATCTGCATGCAACTATTACAGCATCCAAGGGTTTAGTGATTCCGCTTTTTCTGCCTAGAGTAAGCAGAGTTCAAACACAGAGGCACTCCCTGTGCTATGAGAGTAGGAGGGGGGAGTGCTGAGCAAACAGATCAGAGCTACTCCCTCCCTGTCCATCCAAGTAGCTAGGAAGGAATTGGGGGTAGAGGAAAGAGGGAAAGAAAGGAGAAACACCTACTTCCTCCTCTTAGCAGCCTGGGATAGGGAAAGCAGGAAAACTAGACTAGCACAGAGACCCACAGCAGTATTGCAGTTAGAGTTCCAGAAATTCTTTTGTGGTGTTGCATCGATAATCCATGACAGCAACAGGTGGGCACTACACAAACACGGTGACACAGTGTCAGAATGTCACACTGATTATTTTGTGCCTTGCTGCAATTCCCACTCATGATCTGGCTCTCCAGATCTTTGTGAATCAATGCAAACACTCAGGATTTTTCCTCATTAATATTAGTGAAAGTTATACACACAAATCCCATATGTACCGATGGCAGAAGATTCCTTAAACTTCATGCTTACATATTTTAATGTTCTTTTCAAGTTGGAATTTCCGATTTAAGTTGTTTTAAAATTTGTAATCAAGTTTGAGCTAGATGATAAATTTTACTTCATGTACAAAAAAAGAATAATAAGACATATGTTCTTGTATCATCTTGTAGTTTATTGATGGCATATTGTCTTTACAATTGTCAAAATGTACAACTGACATAATAAGGAGCCCCTGTAACTTTATTTAAAGCAAAAATTTAAAAAGCAATTGAGTTTTACAGAGGAGTGCAGAAATATAATTTTAAGCCTCTTAAAATGGTCTGAACTGTGAAATCAAGTAATGAACACTAGAAAATGTCCTGACAGCTGGAATCAAAGCTGAGACCAGTCAGCATTTTCTTTCTAAACCTTATTATGGCAAAGCATTTGATTTTTCATCTCTGTACTCTGTTCATCCCAACAAATAAACCGGCTTGACCTCCACCTGTTACTTAGCGAAGTCTTGCTGTCATCTTTGACTAAACCCTATTCTTTCCCTTCAAAGGCTTCTGAGCCACTGAGAAGGTGGGAAGATACAGCTGTGCACTGATCCAAGTTGATACCAGTTCATAACAAGACAGCATTTCACAGCAGAAATTACAAGCAATGGGGGGAGGAGGGGAATGTAGTGCCGACAAATTCTGGAAGGTGGCAACATTTTTCATCATTTTAACTTTGAGATTTTTCATAGAAAGAGGCTGTCTTTTGTGTGATGTTATGAGCTACAATTCAAGGCAAGAAACTTTTTGTTTATTCTACAACAATGAAACTATTGTAATACCATTTATGAAGAGTCGAAGATACATCAACCTGTCAGACAGAACACAGTAAAGGCTTCTTTGATATTCCTTAGGCTGAATATGTTAAATAGTTCAATAGCTCAAATATGTGTAGCTTTCTAGGCCTAGAAACAACTAATGGTTATATAATGTAACATTTGCCAATAAGAATATACATGTAGGCTCATCAAATAGCAAGAGACCTACTCAGGGAAAACTATACAGCTGTAGTCGTCATTTCTTCACAAAATAGCGTAAGAAGCTATCTAACACAATGACATATCAGAAAAAGCCATCTTGGATAAAGTTGGACTTTTCGTGATGATTAATGCTACATTCAACAAAGGAGACAGTGTCTGTCTAATTACGTTAAATACTTATCTTCTAGGGATTAGCAGGGTGTTTCTGCTCAGTGTCACTCTTCATGACAATGTAATGATAGATCCGTTTACTTACGAGCGCAATTAGTAAAAATTGTACTGTTTTCTTAACTGCCCTCATATCATGAAAATGTTTGATTAACACACTGTAGCTTATCTAATACTCTAAGCAACATATTCTGCATATTTTTCTATCTCTCTGTTAAAAGAGCTGGATTACAGCTTTTAAAATTTTCACTCCACTCACACACATTCTAACTTGGCACAAATAAATAAAAATGTCATCCTGTGGTGCTTCCGTTTCACTTCAGCACAGCTTTTGGAACTTTTAATACCTAACAGAACCATTCAGGTTTTTTTTTTTACTGAAAACTACCCACAGCCATCTCCCAAATCTTTCAAATACAGAGAATCATGTTATCGACTCTTGATACTCATGCTACTATATCAACATACAAGGAACCACAAACTTCTAAAAGAATGTAAATAGTGAGAAAGGTTTATATAGTGAACAATATAATCTTACAAACAAGAAAGAGCCATGATGTAACAGTCTACCAATATATAATAGCTACTTGATATCTACTAAATTATGGTCTCAGCATTCTTTGGAACACAGATTGAAATGGACAAGAAAATTAAGTCAGCGACATATGGTACAGATCATTTTAAAAACAGGACAATATACCCTATAACTGAATATGTGTCAAAGCACCTCAAATCTTCAAATATGATCACATCAAAATAATGGTTCCTGAGTTTAGTTCCCCTGAATATTCTTATGCCTATATAGAAAAGTGTACACTGGGGCATTAGTTCATTTAGAAATAAGGAGTTAACTGTAGACGCCATTTTGTTACAGCCCTTTCCTTCCTCACAAAATGGCAGCAAGCATGTACTAAATACTGACTTGCATCAGACAACCCAATATAGCATACCGTAGAAGTAAACAATCCTTTTTTCTAATCAATTATCAGTGACTGCTGTCTGCTCTAGTGAGGGAATGACAGTGCAGCACACTGCCACATTTGGCACTCCAGATTAGCAATGGATTTAGGATTCCTAGAGCTATGAGAGCATGTGGTATGCCTGCAATTGTCTAGATACTAGTTTGACACACACTATCCTTCTATCAATGTCATTTTCCTCAGTAACCAGCAGATTATCAACAGCTTTGTGATATTCCAGGTGTCAAAGAAGAATTAAAACTGGAACAATTGTACAAACAAAGGGACAAAAGATGGAATACATGTTTGTGAGCTCTGCATATCAATTTAATATGTGCAGCTGACAATGATGCAAATGTCCTCAAGAGAGGCAGTAAGATCTGTGCCCAAACATATACACCACAGTTAAAAAGATGGCAGAAAACAGAAGCAGTAGGATTCCCAGCCTACGACACATGCTGCAGCAGACACAGCAGCCCAATGAAATGATCCACTAGTTGGGGAGAATTTTGGAAGCACCTGAGACAGGGTAGGGCCCCAAACACACCAGATGGTACTTTTAGTTGGCAGCAGAAAGTAGGATACAGCCAAAAACATTACAGCATTTCCCCAAGAGTCTGGCAAATCAATTCTTAACCATTTTTAAAGTGATGCAGTGAATCTGAAAAGCATGTCTGTTTTTTTTTAACCTACTAGTTTTTACAAGTAATACACCTAAGATTACAGCAGCTGAAAGAGACGAGAGAAAAAATATTTTCTCAGTCTTTTCAGTTTATTTACTTTGTGCATTAAAACAGCACTTTGTATACAGTCAATGTCACTGTTTAGCCTGTAGAGTCAGTGTTACTTTTGGTTCATGTGCGACTTTCACATAGCGACATAGAGAAAAACACTTTAAAAGTAGGAAAGAGATATTGTAAAATCACATCTGTGGCAGAGGGACTCAGGCATGTGCAGTACTTAAGACTACTTTAAACTCCTAACTCTCCCTCATTCCCCCCAATTATTAGATTTCAAAATGATGGGTTTCTTTTCACAGGCCAAGCAATTTATTTAAAACTTTGCATAAACTTCACTGCTCGGTTGAGAACTTGCACAAGAAGTTTCAGCTGGAATTTTTGAAAAATATATATTTTTTTAATTCTCAAAATACCATACAAACAGGGTGGCAGAATCCAGGACTTTGCACAAAGAAGCAGGATGCTTCCAATGAGTCATCTTGACAGCCGATGTCTGAACTCTGTATTGAGATTCAGAAGTACATTCACTAAGTCCTAGGAAGTTTAGATCAGCTGTGCCCAGTTAGTTCTCAATCTAAAAGGCTGTGATGTGTCTCTGAAGAAGGGAGAACTAAGGACAGAGACAGAGAAAGCACAGAGTGGCCAACTACCACCACAAACCTACCACTTGCACATCTCCGAACAGCCATGTTTAGGTGAAAGCTTAGGATGATGTTTGTATTTTGTTTGTTGTTCTTTAAGTTAAGAATTAAGGCAAGACCCAGGATAGGGTTAAATTTGTACTACATCTAAAATACTTCTCTTCTGTTCAGAGCAGGGTAATGCATTAATGATACAATTACAATCTGCTATAGACAAATGTGCACTTAGAACAGGATGTTTTATATGGAGTATAAATAAAAGGTAATCTATACATATATAATTTTTCAAAATGTCCATTGGTTGCAAGAGCTCCTTACTTTTAAAATAAAATGTCATTCCTCCCCAGATTGCTCTCCATCTGCAACCCTTACTCACATGAGTAGTCCCACTGACTTCAGTGGTGCTATTCTTGTGAGTAAGGATTTCAGGTTCAGTCTGATTTGGGTGGGTTTCCAGTGTTCTGGTATGTGTGTGCAGTAACTGAATGCTATGTGCATGTATCGGAGGGAAGAAAAGGGGCTTTTAATTTGTTAAATAATTACAGCTTCTGAGCAACAAGGGCCTCCGATGGCATGTTTTTTGGTGTGTCACACTAAAAATATGGCAAGTGGTTTGGTGTAACAGAAGAAGAGAAGTGCTATTTTCATTATATATAAAAAAGGTGTGATTTCCAGAGCTGCTGAGCACCCATAACTCCCTCTGAAGTCAACAGAAGCTGTGGGTGCACTGAATCTTCTCTGTATTGTATGACAGAGGTACCACTGCTATTGCAATAACATTCCAACAGCTATGTGCTGCAGATCAGTGTCTAACACACCCATGTTGCATTGTGAGTTTGCATGACGCTACAGGACAAAAGAAAATGAAGAGTGTTTAAAGGCTAAATGCTGCCTCCCCTGCTCTTGTGACAGAAAGTCCTAAATACAGTGAAATGGCTGAAGAAGGACACTTGGCATTCCAGGACTTGCACGGGTGCCCAGGCTTAAACCCCCAGGTAGGGGTGCAATCGTGCCTGGCTGCTACTACAGCCGGTATACTATTCCAATGGCAGTAGGCAGCTGTGCAGCTACTCCACACTAAGCTGCCAGGTTGATAGGGAGGATTCATTCCTTTCCTATTGCTCTTAGGCCTGGTCTACACTAGGGAGGGAGGGGTCGAACTAATTACGCAACTTCAGCTAAGCGAATAGCGTAGCTGAAGTCGAACTACCTTAGTTCGAACTACTTACCCGTCCTCACGGCGCGGGATCGAAGTCCGCGGCTCCCCCATCGACTCCGCCACTGCCGTTCGCGGTGGTGGAGTTCCGGAGTCGACGGGAGCGCGTTCGGAGTTCGATATATCGCGTCTAGATGAGACGCGATATATCGAACTCCGAGAAGTCGATTGCTACCCGCCGACCCGGAGGGTAGTATGGACGTACCCTTAGATCACCATGGCCAAAAGCCCATCAACCAGGTGGGCTGGGCAGCATTTAGGGCTATGGGTTGATGTGTATGTATATGAAGATTTGAGCATATGTGGATGAATTGTATCGGTTGTAAGTGCAGTGAGAGCTGACAAAAAGAAAAAGAGCAACAGGCACCTGGATTGATTAATTTAAAAGGTCAGGGTTTGTTTCATACATAAACAGCATAGGAGGAACCAATAGAGCGCTCAGAGAAGAAAAAAAGGGAGATGCTTCCTCTTCCCATTCTGGTATCCTTCCCTCTCTGTTCCCCCCCACCCCCTTGCACATTTTTATTTTGAAAACATGTTTACTTTAAAATAAGGCTTGTTTTTCCCCCTTTAAAAAAAAAGATGAAAGTCTGTGTATGGGATACAGTAGCTGCACTGTGTGCTATGCAATATAGTGATGGTTGTCCTGGTAATGGTAATAAACAGTGCACAGCGCAGAACTTCTGCAAAAAAAGAAAGGGCGTGTGTTACACCTCTCCAACTCTTCCCTGCTCCCACACAATATTTACACAGCTGCATTTTGTAAAATGTGTCATTTTTCTCTTTTTGGGGGGAGGGGTAATCTATTTACCCAGGATAGCCCTACATCTGTTTTGTGATGAGCTTCTTTCACAAAATTGCACAGATGTCTTCTAATACTTCCCCATGCCCTGATGGGCCAGGATACCTGAACTCTTTTGGACCAGCATTCCATAGTAGAAAACACACTGCCTCTGTCTCCTACCCATTCAGACCCAAAGACTGGTGCAACCCAGCTGTCAAGACTACGCAATCAGTCACATTCTACACAAGCTGTAGTTTTCAAATGGTCTTCAAGGGCAGATGCATTGCAGCGGCCCAATTTGGAGTTCACAAAGCAGCGACATCAGTGACAAGTTCTGAATCAGCAAGAAATGGCCACAAATGTTCAGCTAAATTCAGAGGGAAGAGGGTGCTTTTGCCTAGTGGTGATGCTTTTTCATGCCCCTTTCTCAACAGTCTCCTGTTCTGATAATAAGGAGTCTTGGGGCTGTAGACCATCCACACAGTAATGGAACTGCAGCCCAAACCATTCACTATCTCCCCAACATCTGTTAAACAGAAGCGGGTGGCTGAATAAAACTCAGCCCTTAAAGAAATCTAAAGCCTAATTTGGTCCACAGACTGCTGAGAATGGATTTATAGCACACAGGTCCTGCACCAAGATGGGAGCAAAGGTAAGTCTTGTTTTCATTCTGGAGGAGGTAATGATTTAACCCTGATTAAGGTATAATTTTCCACAAACCCATCTGAAAACAAGACTCGGAATATGCCACTTGCGTGTAGAGCCAGAAAGCATCTCAGATAGTCCTATGGCTGTCATGGTGCCCATGAGATCTACTGTCCACATGGATGATGAAATCACCCAGCATAATATGTCTGAATGACCCAAACACCAGGCCAGTCAGGAACTCAGGCCTGGTCTACACTACGCGTTTAAACCGATTTTAGGAGTGTTAAACCAATTTAACGCCGCACTCCACACTAAGAGGCCCTTTATATCGATATAAAGGGCTCTTTAAACCGGTTTCTGTACTCCTCCCTAACGAGAAGAGTAGCGCTAATATCGGTATTACCATATCGGATTAGGGTTAGTGTGGCCGCAAATCGATGGTATTGGCCTCCGGGCGGTATCCCACAGTGCACCACTGTGACCGCTCTGGACAGCAATCTGAACTTGGATGCAGTGGCCAGCTAGACAGGAAAAGCCCCGCGAACTTTTGAATATCATTTCCTGTTTGCCCATCATGGAGCTCCGATCAGCACGGGTGGCGATGCAGTCCCAAATCCAAATCCAAAAAGAGCTCCAGCATGGACCGTACGGATGTGATCGCTGTATGGGCAGGCAAATCTGTTCTATCAGAGCTCCGTTACAGAAGACGAAATTCCAAAGCATTTTAAAAAAATCTCCAGACAGAGGGCACAGCAGGGACTCGGCACACTGCTGCGTGACAAGCGTAACAGAAAGCCAAAGAATCAAATGGATGCTCATGGAGGGAGGGAGGGGGGACTGAGGACTCAAGCTATCCCACAGTTCCTGCAGTCTCCGAAAAGCATTTGCATTCTTGGCTGAGCTCTCAATGCCTGTAGGGTCAAACACATTGTCCGGGGTGGTTCAGAGCATAGCTCATCAATTGACCCTCCCCCACCCCCACTCCCAGAAGTAAAAGGGAAAAAAATCATCTCTTGACTTTTTTAAATGTCACCCTATGTCTACTGAATGCTGCTGGCAGACGCGATGCTGCGGCAGTGAACTGCAGTATCCTCTTTCCCCCTCCCTGGTGGCAGATGGTGCAATATGACTGATATCCATCGTCATCATCAGCCTTGTGGCAGACGGTACAGTGCAGAAGGACTGGTATCCGTCCTCATCATCAGCCCGTGAGTGCTCCTGGCTGGCCTCAGGTGAGGTCGGCTGGGGGCGCCTGGGTAGATGGTACAGAACGGCTGGTAACCGTCTTCATCATAGCAACTGGGGGCTGAGCTCCATCAGCCCTCGCCCTTCATGTGTAAAGAAAAGATTCTGTACTGCCTGGACTATCATAGCAGCGGGATGCTGGGCTCCTCTCCCCCACACTGCTTAATGTCCTCTCTGGACTATCATAGCAGCTGGAGGCTGCCTTCCCCTCATTTTATCTCACTAACAAGTCACTGTTTCTTATTCCTGCATTATTTATTACTTCATCACAGAAATGGGGGGGACGCTGCAACGGTAGCCCAGGAAGGCTGGGGGAGGAGAGAAGCAACAGGTGGGGTTGTTGCAGGGGCACCCCCTGTGAATGGCATGCAGCTCATCATTTCTGCAGGATCTGACACGGAGCGGCTGTGCTCTCTGGTTCTCTGATACACTGGTTCTCTAGTACACGTGCCCCATATTCTAGACAGGACTGATTCTATTTTTAGATACCGTAAAGGAGGGATTGACTCGGGGAGTCATTCCCATTTTTGTATTTTGTGCCCCCGGCCAACCTCAGCCAGGGGCACCCATGACAGCAGCAGACAGTACAGTACAGAAGGACTGGTAACCGTCATCTCATTGCCAATTTACAATGGCAGCAGACGGTACAGAACGACTGCTAACCGTCTCTGCTATCATGCAAAAGCAAATGAATGCTGCTGTGTAGCACTGCTGTATCGCCTCTGTCAGCGGCATCTAGTACACATATGGTGACAGTGACAAAAGGCAAAACAGGCTCCATGGTTGCCATGCTATGGCGTCTGCCAGGGCAATCCAGGGGAAAAGGGTGCGAAATGATTGCCTGCTGTTGCTTTCCCAGAGGAAGGAATGACTGATGACATTTACCCAGAACCACCTGCGACAATGATTTTTGCCCCATCAGGCACTGGGATCTCAACCCAGAATTCCAAGGGGTGGGGGAGACTGCGGGAACTATGAGATAGCTACGGAATAGCTACCCACAGTGCAACGCTCCAGAAATTGATGCTAGCCTCGGACCGTGGACGCACACCGCCGAATTAATGTGCTTAGTGTGGCCGCGTGCACTCGATTTTATACACTCTGTTTTACTAAACCGGTTTATGTAAAATCGGAATAATCCCGTAGTGTAGACGTACCCTCAGTTTACATTGGAAATCTGAGGTGCAACCCCCTTACCAGAATCATTCCCACTGTAATCTTATCCTGGGATTTATACATAGGTTGGCCACTCTCAAATGAACCCATGTTTGAAATGAAGCACCCCATACATTTTGGAGTTAGATGTAAAAAGCAGAGCTATAGCACTTCACTGATTGACCTTTCTTGGCTCATGCTGAACTGAGTACCTCTCTGACGTGAATTAACAAAGGGTGGGTAAGCACTATGAGATCTATAGATGGACATTTCCATATAAGAGCATTATTATTAAAACTGACCAGGCCATATGTAGACTGAATATCACCTGACACAGGTTGACAACACTCCTTGGGGAGATATGGAAACCCAGTAATTTACAACTCTTAAATATAAACTCAGGAATTCATTAAAAATATTACTGTACTGCAAAGAAGTGGACTGGATGATCCAACAAGTTTTTCCATCTCTAATGGCCATGATTCTGGAGGGATAATTCCAACTGAATGGAATGTGGCCATAGGATAATGGTCTCTTGCTATGTACATTGCAGGAGAAAAGCTGAGACGTTGATCCAGCGATAATTCACTGTCACAACTACTGTTTCTACTAGCAAACAAGTTCAACATTTTACCTGATGAATGTTACTGAAAAGTATTGATGCTCAAAGCATCAATATTTCCATGCTGCATTTTTACTGGCTTACGTTTAGTTCTGGACCTTTTGTTGGCCTCAGCCAATCAGACTCTAACTTATCCATAAAAGAGCAGGTGTGGAAAGGTTGTATTTTTTTTTTAGCTTGTGTCAGTTAGTAACTCACTAGTCATGCAGAAGTTTCATTCTGATTGCCTGGCACAGAAACACATACACTTATCTGATAAAAGATCTATAAAGTGCTAACACAATCCTGTATCATGTAGCACCTGTGAGTAATAGATTGTGATATAAAAGACTTGATGCTAAGTGCTCCTACAAACACATTAAACTTATAGCAGCAGGAACTGTAGACTGCTGATATGGTATTTCAGAAAAAAGTTGATAAGTAGTATTGCTCTTAGAAGTAAAGAAAAATCTTACATTCTTGAAAGCCGTTGGGCAGCTTGTATTGGGATACTGTTATGCAAACAGCAAGGATAAGGAGGCATTTGGATCCAAACGATATGAAAGCAAAAACCATTTAGGAAAGAAAAATTATTTACCTTACGGAAACTGGAGTTCTTCATTATGTTCATATGTATTCCACTCTTGGTATGCACGTGCCCTATGCATTCAAGATTGGGATCTGTTGGCCAGTGCTGTGCATTGGGGCCATGCATGCACCCTGAATGTCGTCCTATTCTGTACCATGGGTATAAAGGGCAGTGTGGGTCCAACAGCCATTCAGTTCCTTCGCCACTGTAAAATCCAGATGTTATAGGATTCCATAGTAGAGGGGAAGGAGAGCAGGTCATGGAATGTATATGGACAACACATCTTGAAGAATTCCAGTTAAAGTAAAGTAAGTAACTTTTCTTTCATCTTTGAGTACTTATTCATATATATTCTACTCTTAGTTATTTACAAGTGGTGACCTGTTGTGGGTGGAGGCGGCCCAGAGGCAGACTGGGTTCATCAAGTCTGTTCCAATGTTGGACTCTCAGGCCGTCAAGCCTTTGCGGTTGCGCAGGAATGGATCAAATGGTGAACGATTGCTATGGCCAACTGTCTGGCTAAGTGTTGAAGAAGAAGAAAACCTGATGTGAAGGTGTCTACTTCAACATAGATTGCAGCACAGCTCTGAAAAAAGAAGCTTCATACCTCGATGCTTCCATGAGGGGATAATGCTTAGTAAAAAATAAAAAAAGCATGTCTGAGATGGAATCTGCAGAAGCTGCTTGAGCTCTAGTGGAATGAGCCCTAAACCGAGCTGGGGGATCTAAACTAGCGAAAACATCCCAATATTCACTTGAATAGTCTCTGTGCTGATATCGCTTGACCTTTCATTCTGTCAGCAAATGCTACAAATGGCCTTGAGAAAACTCTGGAGGGTCTGATCCTTTTAAAATAAAGGATCAGGCTCTGAGAACATGTAAAGAGTGCTTAACATGGCTTAAGGAAAAATACTGGTAAATGAATTGTTTGGTTGAAGTGGAAATCCATGAGTACCTTAGGCAAGAGCTTGGTATGGGATGAGTAATACTTTATCCTTACGGAATACTATATAGGGAGGGTCTGCCATGAGAGCTTGCATTTCCCCAATTCTTCTGGCAGATGTGACTGCCATTTAAAGGATGTTTTCCTTTCTGTTGTGATTGCCATTAAAAGTAGAAGATAGGTGCAACAGGGCACAGATTGCCAGAGGTTCCAATGGGAGGCCCATTAAACTTGCCAGGAGCACATTAAGAAGGAGGAGTTTCCTTGACTGATGGAAAAATGTGCATAAGGCCCTTAAGAAATGTAACTACAGTCAGGGAGAAATGTGTAGCTTCAAATGAGGATGGAGTGGGGAGCGTGATATGCAGATATGTCTGCCAGGTGTACTTTACTAGGCATAATTAGAATTCTAGAGAGAGCACAAATAATCCAAATTAGCAGGGATCTGGGAGTCACTATGTTGTAATTGTTGTTGCTCACACCAAATCCCAAATGTCTTCCACTTAGCAGCCCAAGTTAGCTTGGCGGAATTCTTTTACTTTGAATGAAAATGATCTGGATATCTGAGGAACATGAACTTTCTGGGTCTGACATCTAATAGTTCAAGCTGCCAGGTAGAGGGAGACTGAATTCGGATGTAAAATAATCCTACTGTCCTGAGATATTAAGTCTGGTAGAAGAAGCAAGGGTTTTGGTGGACAAACTGATAGGAGCAGCTGTTCTGGGTACCAAAATCACCTTAGTCAGGCAGGCGCTATCATGATGACTGTGAATGTCCTGTCTGAACTTTCTGAGCATACTGGAAGTCAGAGGGATTGGAGGGTAAGCACATCTCATCCCTGGGGACCACTGAGTGAGGAATGCATCCAACAATGATCATGGGCTCACACCTCCTTTTTTAAAGTAGAATTTGAGAAATGCCTTGGGTTTGCAAATATTGATGGATGATCCTACTTGAGGAAGATGCATCTGACAACACAATTCTTGATCATACTCCTGGTATGACAAAAATTGTCTGGGTCCACTAGAACCATACGCAGACCTGGGAGATGTAGTTCTATGGGAAATACATGATCCTGAACGAACCAGTTTTATCACTGAACTGCTTCCCAACATAAAGGAGACAATTGGGCTCCTCCCCTGCCTACTTGTAAAAAACATGACCACTGTCAGTCATAATGTGAATTGTCAGTCCTTTGATCATTGGTAGGAAAGCAACACAGGCTATGAGTCTAAAACTTTAGGTACTTTTTGTGTGCCCGCTGTATGGACATGTGGAAGCTGGCATCTTCCAGACTGAGAGTCACAAAACAGTCCTACAGATCTAGTGATGGAATTATAGAAGCTAGAGTTACCATTCTGAAGTGGAAATAGAAGAAGGTATTGAGACCTTCTGTGATTTTAGGAAGTAACCAGAACAAAAACTCTTCCCCCTAAACTGCAGAAAAACTTCTTCTCTTGTGCTGAGAGACAGAAGTTACTCCACCTCCTGAGGGGTCCCTGAAAAGTGACAAGGAAAGGGGGTGGGAAGTGGGAATACTGCACAAATGCAGAGAATATCTGACTGAGACTATCTCTGAAACCTAGGGGTTGGATGTTCTTAGGTTCCATGACTCCTGGAAAAAATGAAGGCGATTCCCAAATGGTAGGGAAAATGCACTGTTTACGGAGCAACTCTCAACCATTTTGATGGAGCTGTAGTGTGGGAGGAGAATGTTGCAGAGGCAGAAGCACACAGCCTCCTTCTTGGAGGCACTGAGGCTCTCTGGTGGTAAAAGGAACTTGATGACACTCTGTCTCCTGGGTTCTTACCTTTCCTTTTAGGAGCTGGTGCATAAACTCCAAGGGTTTCAATGGGGTCATGGTGGACTGTTATATGGAAAAGACCATGGGGGTGAGGGAGAAAGCTACCAGGACATATGCCTACTCTGCTACCCACTAGGCAAGTATGAAGTCCTCAATTAATTTCTGACTAATAAGAGTGGAATATATGTGGATGAGCACTTGAAGAAGAACTAATGTGATCTAGCATGGGTGTTGTCATTTATTATGGGCTTATGTAATGGTTTAATTCCATGAGGTATTATAACTGTACAATATACATTTCACTCATGCAATAAAAACATTATGCTCTAATACTGTGTTGGTGCTGCTTTGCACTGAATGAATCCCAATGCAATTTGGACTGCAATCCAATACCTTGCTCTTTCTCACATTTGAGGCCTTTGCACAGAGTCCCTGGTGGCAGAAAAACCACTGGGGGAGAGCAGGAGAATGGGCTGCAGTGACACAAAACAGCACAAACATCCTTTCAACAGGAGGGAAGTAGAACACAGGGCCAACATGTGCTGTTTGAAGAGAGATTTCGGGTTGATCCAGTGCATTCCCTGTGGAACTTAAAACTGCATTCTCCCCATCAGAACCCCAAAGGATTTCAGGCAGTGCAAACATCCTTACTCCCTTGGAGTCAATGACCTTGTGGGGAAAACAAGGACCAGACTGACACAGGAAGGTGCAGGTTGCTCTTCCCCGTGCCAGCAAGGTTGATTATTAGAATACTGTGAGGATTACACTTTAATCAGCATTCCCACCCCCAGTCTATAAATACAAGAAACTTGACTGAGAAATCTGAAACTGAAATTGCTAATATACAGTAAAGCACACCACAAAAATGCCTGATAAGGTACAGTGGATGTCACATCTGTATTGCATTAGAGAACGCACTAGAAAAATGCACAAGTGGAATACGGTTGTATGTGTTTCAGCCTTACAGGGTGCATTTTGATCAGGATGGAACCAAAAACAGAAGCTGCAAGCATTTACTAGGAATTATGCTTTTAAACCAGTTTACAAAATACAGCTGAAACAGAACTGAACAAAAGCCAACGCCTGTACCCAAGTCCAAAGACAGTTTGCTATTCCCTGGTTTTCTTACCTATCATCTTTATCGTCTCTCTTGCCTTTCTTCTCAGTTAACAAGAGTTATGTACTGAAAGTGCTGAGATAAAGTAATGGTAAGTAGAATACTGCAAAAGGTATTTGAAAACCAGAAGTAATTTACTACATGTCTGCTTTGTTTTACTTCCCAAGCCTTCCTGTTGTGAAAGGAAATTCATCTTTTCTGGCAGACTCCAGTCTTTTTAGGCCTCAGAGCTCCCCAGAAGCATTCAAGTGCAGGCAAATGGATGTGAGACTCGACGAGTACACTACAAGGAACGTGGAATTAATGTTGGTTTCTGCTTTGGCTGCCATGTCTGAAGCATAAATAAAGCACCATACACTTGTTTGTGAAAAGTACCCCAGATGTAATACACAGAGTGCTCTGTGCTCTGGACCTTTCCTTGGGTGCACGCAGACCAGAATGCAATGGAAATGCCATGCTGCCAACGCGTGGCAGGTGCAGACCCTGTGTCCAGAGCTCCGCACACAACTTACTTGTCAAGGAGCTGAGAACCAGTGCAGCCCTTTAAAGCAGGAGGGCAGGGGGAGGGATTGTGGATGGGCAATACATGTGGCTGGTGGGTTGCACAGAGCTTAGATGAAGTCATCCAAAGCCTTTGGAAAGCAGTGAGTACTATCACTCCCCATAGTCTGGAGTAGCAGTCTCTGAGTAGCTTTGTGTTGCTTTCTGCAAGGTGGGAGCAAGGCTGAGCTGATCTCCAGCCATTTTTCAGGCACCCCTTGAGTCCACAGCTGACCCTCAGTGGACCCACTCACAGGTCCAACCACAGAAAAACAAGTCAGCAGGGACCACAAACAGCACCAATATAAAAAGAGCAAATGGGGAGAGAGGCAGGATGGCCAGCCATGGCTAGCCCTAGGCAAACTTTTGTCCCCAGCATGCACTGCTTTCAGAAACGTTGTTAATTTAGTTATTTATTGCATCCTTTTGAATCTCCCCTTTCCAAGTAAAAACTTTTAACCATTTACTTTCTCACCGTTGTATTTGTTCTTTTCTTTCTCTGCTGACTACACTATGTTTCCTTTCTTCTCATACATATCTCATTATCTTTGCCTCTGTCTTTTTTCACTATCATGTTTTCTATACGATGTAATAACTGTTCTCTCCTTTCCCCCCGCCTCCATCTTTCTTTTTCCACATTGTGTTCTCTTCCTCCTTCCAGGTTTCAATCCTCTTGCTGCCATTTCTTCCCTCTCTCGTGACCCCCATTCCAAATCTCTGTGAAATCTCTCATTCTTCGTCTTCTGCCTCCCCCGCCAAAAGTTCTTTCTCTCCACGCACCAGATCACACAAACATACACTGTCTCTCTCTCTCTCTTTCATGCTTTGCATCCCCCAAATCTTTCTCATGGACATGCTGCTCCCTTCTCCTCAAAACTAATCAAATGCCCAAACACATGCAGATTCCCCCAGAATCTGCACATACATGCAGGCTCCTTCTACTCCTAGATACAGGATAAGAAGCTGCGCCTAGATGGGTCTTCTTGTTCAGTCTGGGGCTGTATTACCTTTTATGTGGGTCCTCTGGGGAACTGGGTGTGGCTGCTGGTGGCTGCTGTCTTCAACACCTGTCTTTTCCCCAAAGGCACGTTCAGGGACAGCTATCCAACTCTCCCCTTTCCTCAAGGGAAGTAATCAACATGTTCCCATGTTGATCATGGACAGATCATCCAATAGGACAGGTTTTGATGGGATGTAAGAAAATCTTGCTGAACAAATCACTCCTATGCTACCATCTGACAACACAGGCTAAACCCTCAACAGTGACCAGCCTGAGTTAATAGTATCAGAAATATTCACAGTAGCAACGGGCTCTGTTGTAAACCTATTTTACCACTGTATACAGTATAATTGCTCTGGGCTTTGATGGGCTACATCAACTATTAAGATGGTTTCAGTGTTTAAGCTCCCTTTGCATATGTCAATCAGACGAATTAAACATTAGAACCCAAAGTGATTATTATATGTTAAAAATGTAGAATTTTTTTAATGTCATTTGTGGGATTAAATAAACAGTAAGGGTCTTGTTTGGACAATATAGAGAGCAGAAAGGATGTAACTGAAACAGGGCAAGGCAACAATGAAACAGGGCAAGGTTACTATTCTTTCAGGAGCAATACTCTGGCAATATACAAAGTAATAAAGGATGTTGATCCCATTTCTGTATTTTTCGGTGGGCCAAGACATTTTCTAGGCAGTTGCCCTGTTGGAGACTCATAAAGCATTCAGTAGTGGTTGAGATGAAAGCATCCATGTCAAACCCGAAGGACCAAATGTTGATTTCAGAGCCACATGTGACTTACTATATATTATATATTAAAACAAAATATGATGTAAACTGTTGCTTTCTGTTATCCAGAGCTCTGATGGTGACTCTTGTTCTGCTGACAGACAGACCACTCTTTTGATGCGTTTGTAGGACATGATTATAGTTTTTTGTCCTCCACTATTGAAGAGGTGGCTCTCTTTGCTGGCTTCATTCTCAGAGGTCAGCCTGGTTTATGGATGGTCTAAAACAAATGAAGCGAGAGGGAGATGGCTAGAGAAGCAGTGGTGGAAATCTTGTGCTGAGGCTGACCAGCTGTAGTGTAAATATTTCTTTTTAACTCCTATGCTATTGCTGCGCAGGAGGCAAAGTGACAATTACTTTTCTCCTCCACAGTATCCGCAACATCTCAGACAGCAGATTTGATCTGGGTGACAGAGAGTCTGGTACATCTGGATGGTTTCAGCTCGTAGCTGGTCTGAGTCCCTCCTGTTGTGAGGAAATTGTTTGCTATTCTGCAGACAAGACTGATCAGATTACGGATTGGCTGTTTGCTTCTGTGGTGATTGAGCCTGGTCTTGAGGGAACAAAGGCCTTCTCTTCTCTGCTGGAGTTTCAGCCAGTGATACTCCCTGAGGTACTGGAAATGTTGGGAGACCTTTGTACTGCAACCTGTCCTTTGGATTCACATCCTTCTTTGCTGGAGAAGGCCAGTGGGGAAGTGCTGGTCTCCTTATTTGTGGACACTGTCAGCACCTCTTTTAGAGGGCGCAGGCTGCCTATTGTTTTGGAGGAAATAGGAGTGCAGCCTTTGCTCAAGAAGTCATCACAGGGTGCTGACAATCTTGCTAATTATCAACAAGTATCACATCTTCCCTTTTTAGGTAGGATTGTGGGAAGGTTGTGACAAGACAATTATCACCGTGTCTGGATGCCTGTGATCTCCTTGACCCATGTCAATCTGGGTATTGACCTGGCTATGACACAAAGACTGTCCTGATGCATTGGTCAGTGATCTCTTCCTGGTGGTGGATGAAAACCAGGACTCCATGCTGGTATTATTAGATCTATCAGCTGCCTTTAATATGGTTGATCACAAAATGCTGCTGACTTGCCTGAGAACCTGTTGGGAATGGACCAGGCCACTTTTCAGTGTTTTGTTCTCTTCTCTCAGCAGGTAGCTGTGGACAATTGCTCCTCTTCCCGTGGAGCTCTGTGGGGTGCTGCAGGGTGGCATTCTGTCATCTCTCTTGTTCAACATGCATAAAAGGCAACTAGGAACATTTGTAAGGGGACATGGGGTTCAGTGTTTTCAGCATGCTGATAACTCCCAACTGTTTGTCACTATCTTCTCTCATTTGGAACTATGCTGTTTGACGATCATGTTACAGCAGTGACCCAGTTTGCGTCTAGCTAGGAGGTTGCAGTCCTTTCAGACACATACCTTGCCACTGTTTCTGTGCTTTCTGTCACCTCAAGATCAGACTACGGCAATGCACTCTACAGGGGGCTACACCTTAAAACTATTTGGAGACCGAAGCTGGTGCAGAATGCAGTGGCTTGCTTACTGAACAGGACATTTCACTGGGGGCACCTGACCAGAGTGGTCCAGGATCTGTGCTGGCTGCCCATGTGTCTCTGAATGGATTTTAAGGTGTTGGTTATGACCTATAAAACCCTACATGGCTTGGAGCTGGCCTACCTGAGGGACTGCCTTTCTCTCCATGCTATACTGCCACAGCTGTGGTCAGCAGTAGCACTCAGACTGGATCCAGCTCATTATAAAAGAGGAGGGGGCTGTTGGCAGGACGTTCTGTCAGCTCTGAGTCTCTGAAACTTGCTCTCTCCCCCTCCCCCAGTCTGAAATAGCTAAATTTGGTGGCTTTCCAGGCATGCTGCAAAAGACATCTGTTTGATGTGCTTCTGGAGAAGGCTGTGGATATGCTTCAGAGATGATGAAGGTAGTAGGTGGCTGGCTGGCCAGCCAAGTTCCTGCAGAACTGATTTTAATGGTGCTAAGGTATAATATAATTGTACAGCTGTATCATTAATTATATTAGGGTGCCCAAACCATTGGTTAGACATCTTTATTATTTTAAATCTATGTAAAATTATATTAAAATATATGAAACGCAAAGGACTAATCCGTTAGGACCATATCTTGATAACTTGGTAAAATGTTGGAAGACAAAAACACTTTGTTGATATTCAATCAATTAGTATTAATAATAATTAGCAATAAAATCCCTATCTAGAACAGAGCTCTGTGGCATTATTTTGCCTACTAATTGCCATCATGCCAGGAAAATGTTTTCATTACTATTAAGTACCCAAATGATACCAAGCTATGTGATCAAGAGACATTAAGTAAATAACACAAGCCAAGGAAAATTCATCAGGAAAAGGCCTGGCTTCCCCCTTAAAGTTCTTAACTCCAACATCCAATGATACGTATTTCCGCATGGAGTCTCCTATCAAACTTCACACGATTATGGATGAATACAACAGCAACTCATACCAAGTCTCTTAAAAACCCACTGCAGAGTAAACAAATGTTATATAACCCTTCAAAAGTCTTTCCATCTTATAGAGGTATTTTTTTTTAACAAATATATATATATACACACACATATATAAACAATGCCATTTTACAACAGAATGAAATGTGGTCCACAGCTGGGACAGGTGCTGTGTTTTGCCAAGCTGTTATCAATGATATTCCAAGATTGGATATGGACAATTTGACAGAGAAGGAGAACATATCTTTTGCTGCATTATTCAAATACTTCAGATGCTTGGCCCAAATACAAAAGTGACACATTACGAAAACATTTGCAGCTGCGCAGGGCCGACGAGGGTGTGTGTGTGGGGGGGAAGCCGGTACAAATTACCGGGGCCCACCGGTCCGGAAGGGGGCCCAGGGCCCAGCTTCGTCGGCCCTGTTTAGCCAGTCCGCCCTTGCTGGGGGGCCCAAAAATTTTTTTTCACTGGGGCCCAAACCCGCTCTCAGCAGCCCTGCAGGAGCAATCAAACTATTGCAATATTTTCACTAGATTGACCATTTCAGCACAAATCATAGGGGTTTTATTTATAGCCTTTCTGTATGATATTCTCTTATGATAACAAAACTGAAAAACTGGAGAAAATTTCCTCTGACTCCTGAAAGCTGTGGCTTACCTGGCTCCACTTCATGCCATCCACTTGACTGACTGCCACTTCCTGGAGAGCGGCCTTGGCTTGTATAAAATGGCTCTTCACCAGGACTGTCCATTTCATCCTCCACAGATTTGAGGCGTTTTGTAGAGCTGAAACAGCAAAACATACCATACTGTATATGCTGAAAGGATACAAAAGTATTTCTCTGTTGGTATATTTCTCGGTAGCACAGGAAGAGACCAACTGGGTTAAGTTTAGTGACATTGACGGCATTGACTCGGGAGAGATTCCCGTTCTCTTCACTCTTCTCCACAAAGCTGAATCAATTTTCCTCAGTCCTGATCTACTTTTATCAGACTTGAGGCTGCCTTATGCCTTTCTGAACTGTGCCAAGCTCCATGCTGATATTGTGACACAGAACAACCTCCAATAAAGACTAAGCTGAGGACTTGTAAAGCATGCTGAAGTCAACCGAAAGACTCCCATTGACTTCAGAGGGTTTTGTACCATTAACTTACTCTGTCACCAGCTATGGTACTGACAGGTACACCCTCATTTAAACTACCTTGTCTTCTGCTTATCTTATTGTGAATTCCATATACCCCCTTTGCATGCATTTTATATATTTTCAATGCTTTCTTTTCCTAAAGCAGGGCCAGTTCCAGGATTTTTGCTGCCCCAAGCGGCGGAAAAAAAAAAAGAAAGAAAAAGAAAAATCTGTGATCGGCAGCATCTCCACCACGCTGCTTTCTTCTTTGGTGGCAATTCAGTGGCAGGTCCTTCCCTCCGAGCGGGACCGAGGGACCCACCGCTGAATTGCCGCCGAAGAGCCCGATGTGCCGCCCCTTTTCCTTGGCCGCCCCAAGCACCTGCTTGCTCAGCTGGTGCCTGGAGCCGGCCCTGTCCTAAAGAAAAATTCAGTGGCAGCAATCCCAGATTTATGGCAACCCTACAATAATAAACACATGAGAGATGGCAAAAGATGGAAAAGATATTTCAGTTTTATATTGCCCCAGGTTATTTTAAACAAGTATAAAAATTTTACCCTGTACCTAATTTGTTCAATGCCTGATGTAGGACATAGTCTCTGGATGTCGCCACACATTTAAAAAAAAAAAAAAAGAACAAAAAATTGCTGACTAATGTTAACATTGAAAGACTCCCACACAACACTCACCATATACAACACCTCCTCCAAAATCCAACCCAGGCAAAAGGCTGAGAGAAGGGAGAACCCTTACACTGTGCTCTGAAGGTCAACTGACTCAAAGTGTGGCAGAGCGGTGGGGGAATGAATTCCAGTGCCAAGGGCCTACAATCTTGGCTAAATTTGGAATAATGAGATGTACAGAATGCTCTAGGATATTATTGTCAATTTGTCCTAACACATTTTTCCAGATCTTATGTCTATTGCCAACTCTTTATTCTGTGGGGTCAATTCCACGAGCAGTGTGTAAGGGATTCAAGAAAAGCCCTACCTGCCTAAATGTTCCATAGAGTAAACAAGAATAGATGCCTTTGTGTATCAAGGATGTACTGGATGGATATAAAACATTCCATTGGCATAAATCCCATTGAGCTAAATCTTCCAGCCTTTACTCAGGCAAGATTCACTTTAATTTCTGCCTGAGTAAGAACTGCAGGATTTGGGAGTTCTGTATGCAAAGCTGAAGGGAGACAATGTTTTATGGTATGTATGGAATGCAGGTTCTGCCATAACTTATTTTAAAGAATCAGTATATGTCGGTAGGGGAAATTCTCTGTGTACAATACAATTACTGTCTGATAGTGTCGCTGAGTCTGTGTATTTAAGGAATATTTTTTTTCTAACTGGGAACAACCTAATGAGAGAAAAACAAAAGTATTACCAAGTTATAAACTACTGGTGATGTTTATAATTAGCTCCTTATCAGTGCTAGCTATTTGCAGAAGAATAGAAGAGTGACAAATGAGCTTTTAAGTAACACTAATAACCTGCCTTTTTCACTCCTGGAGTCACAACAAAATTCTTGCTGGGAGTGATTCTAATGATGAGCACTGCACATATAGTATGCCAAACACATGTGAAAAAACTAACAAACAGCACAAAGTTTTAAATTGATTACTGCCACATGTAATGGGAACCGTATTTGCTAAGCTTCAGAATGCTGACTGAGCTCATGTGTACAGAATGTTCTTTCAATCACTGTGAACTATAAGCTAAAAGTTATTGCTAGGAGACTCTACATACTTTTGTAGAAAATAAAAACAGCTACAGTGAAAAGATTTTTTTTTTATGGTGTGCTTGCTTTTTGCAAAGCTGGTGGCGCTGCAGACTGAGATCAGACCCTAAAAGAACTCCAGGCTGAAGTTAGAATTTCTTGTCATGTCTTCGAAATAACCGATCATTTTGGCTGGCGGACAAACAAAAATCAATCTGGTTCCTTAACAGTGTTCAAGATGGCAATGGTGACTAGGCTGATTTATAAATTCAATCTCATGGATGGTTAAAATAAAACGACAGAGTAAAAAATATCCTTGTCTGCTAGTTTGCATCTAAGATATGCAATCGGACTTGATAGTAGCCTCCATCAAAAATTCAGTTGCTTAATTAAATCACAAAATTATTAAAGCCACACCAAAATATGAATGGATTAAAGGCCAGATCTTCAGCACTATGTTAGTTTCACAGCTAACACTTTTATGTATACACAATACATATACATTTTATCTGAAGTCTGGTGTCCGGTCTTTTTCCCTTCAATGCAATGCAAGCTATGATACCTACATGAAATATCTCCATGAAAAATACTCAGTGACATTATCATAGGAGGACATTATGTTTCATTATGATCCTGATTCTCCTTATACCAGTGTAACTCCACTGATTTCAATGGAATTACCCCGATTCTAAACAATGTACATGAGAAAAGAATCAGGGCCTGTGTGTGTCTCTGCAGCTTTTTTCAAAGCTGGACTTTAAGTAGAGAGCTTTAATTTAGATTGAGATAGACACTCAAATTTGTGATTCTGAAAAGACTCACTGTCCTGTCCCCACCAGAACACATCAAACAATGTAAATACTAAACAATAACTTCCATATGAGCATTAATCATAATCTGGGTTTCACAAGTAACCCAATAGCATACACATATCAAATTACCTGGTAGAGGATGTGCTAGGTAAAGACCTCCTCATTGCTCCTGGGCTCATGCTATAGTATGAAGAACTTTCCAAATCTGAGAGGGAGAAATTTGGGCCTGTTCCTGCAGCTATTGGTGCTAGGGAAACAAAAGAAATTCAACTCAGTAAGTCATGTAAATAAAGACTCGATTATATATCAACACCCAAAGTGAACTGACACGGTAATGAGGAACATTTTACCACTATACGATTCCCTCTGGGGCAAGGAGTGTCTTTTTTGGTCTGTTTGTATAATGCAGTCCAGGTCTCCACCTAGGGCTCCTAAGTACGACGATAATACAAATACATAATAATAATGATATGATATAATAAAGATGTTCTTATTTTCTTTTCAGGTCAGTTTTTTCTGTACCGTCCGTTCTATTCATTTGCAGCAAGAATCTTAGATTCCTTTAAGAAACTGCTGCTATATTGTAATCTTAATAACATCTCATGAAACTTCCTTCCTTAATAGGCGCAGCCTGAGTGGTGGACGTGTTGCACCATCCCGTGTATGCCTGGCCCAGTCTGTGAGCTTCTGTAGACAGGGAAGGGGCACTGGTGCCACCTCTTCCCAAGAGCTTTGGGAATGCTGTGTGCACCCAGATGTACATAGAGGCTACAGTCTCTATACCCCCGGAGCATAGGAGCTATGACTGTCCAACGCCCCTGCGGGAAGTATGCCAGGGGCTGAGATTCCTTGTGTTCCTCTCTGCCTCTGTGCGCCTGTGCAGGGGCCAGAGACAATTTGCCTCGTTATATTATTATCCAACAACTGTTTTCTATTATTCTTTATTCCCACCAGCATGCATGGTTTTCTGTAAAGACTACCACTGCTATGACTCACCTGACTCTAATACATTTGCCTAGAGTACTGGTTTTACACTAAGGTATTATGAGAGTTCCTTTTCCAAAAGTTTACAGGCATAGATAGGGCTGTGAACTCACATGTGTTGAGCAATATGGAACGAATGTTGTAACCGAATATAAAACTGAGCCGGCAAGGTCTTCCTCAATGAAATCAACTGCATGTGATATGATACCATTCCCACTGTCACCATTCCAGTGCCCTGACCTTTATAGGACATTCTGCTTTATGGACCATGATTGATTGTCTGTCCCATTCCACAATCTGATGAAAATTACCCCGTTGCCCAAGATATATCTGTTTGGCACAGGATATATTGTGTGAAAACTCTGATTCACAGGGATTTTCCTGGTGCCACACAATGATACTGAGCCAAATTTACTCGTGTCAGTTGGAACAACTGTACTGAAATCAATAGACCTGTGCTTGCTCCTACCAGGGAGGAACTGAGTCCAGTTGAAATATTTCACTCTGGTGGGCATCAGTGAGGAAATCAAGATTGGATGGTTCAGGTATCTTGCACCAATAACCTAGCATACCAAGGGTGAAATATGGGCCCAAATGAAGCCACTGGGAGTTCTGCCTTTGATTTCAATAGAGTCAGGATTTCACCCCAAGTTTTAGGGAACAAGCACTGCTAGCATGGACAGCAAGCAACAGATTTTAAAAGGATGGGGTGGAAAGCACACAATGCTATTAAAACTTGAGAAAATCTGGAATGATCATTAAAAGGGATTAATTTGGGAAGCAATTTATGGCAAGAACACCAAACTCCTTTGTTGTCTTCCTTTAACTAAAATATGTTTCCTGTGCACTGGTTGTATGAGAGGGCAGGTTTTTTTTTTTAAGAAAAATTAAATATAGTAAAACTAACTCATTTTATTAAATTGTGCTTTCTGCTAGAGTTTCCTGACAGCAGCTACAAGAGGCTGTAAAACTGACAAATTTGCATGGAAAAAGAAACCAGTGTAAGTAATTTGTGTAAAAGGTAACATGGGCATGGACTGCTATAATTCAGACACCCTGCAGATAGCAGACTGCTGCAGTGTGAGCAGTTATGGGTTAGAAAAATGACCACACTGCAGTCAGTCTGACGTGAATGGAAATCAATCATAAAGGTACTCTCTGCAGCATCTACTCCACAGTTTTCAGCAACTCCTTTGCCAAGCAGATTTGTGCTCTGTAAACCCCTTTGTTGATCAATTCCCCTGCACCCCAGACCTAACAAAGCCTAACTTAGAGGTTAATAGTAATATTTTCCAAACAGGCACATAAAAAGGCAGGCACTAAATTAAAGCACCATTTCTTTCCAAGGGGCAATGAATTTCCCAGCTATTGTAAGTTTTACTAAGCAGTGTTATTTCAGACAGAGATGGAGGAAAATTTTGTGTTCATAAACTGACTCTGCTCCTGTTCATCACCCCCCAAAATCTAGGGCATTACTGGCCAAATTCTTGAATTTGCCTTATGTGAAACTAAAATATACTTCCACTTCTCAACATGGTGAACACAGCCTGAAAATATGTGGAGTGGGATGGGGATAAAGCTAGTAACATAAAAACTAACCACAAGACAGAAAGGGTTAACTAGGTAACCTGTAGCTTTCTCCATATTTAACAATATTGGGGTTTTCCTACCAGGTCCTCGGACACCCTGAAGTACTCAAGGAGCTGAGCTGAGAGGATGCAGGATGAAGGGTAAAAAGACAAGATCCATTCCTCTTAAACAATAAAATGGTCAAAGGACAGAACATTTATTAAAGCAGTTGAGTATTAAAGGCATTTAAAGGCTTCATGGCAGTTGCTTATTTAAAAGGCCTTTGGCGGTTCTAACAATGACATTCATAGCAGAGACAGACCAAGGTCACTACACTTAGTAATGCTATAGGGGTAAACTTTCCATAAAGGGGAATTGTTCTGGAATCATATTCTGTGTATTAGGAAGTTATCTTTCAATAAGGGGTATCTATGTTTTCTTTTCCCAGTTACTTTGCTCTTCAAACAACATTTTACTGTAGACAAAGTGAGGAAAATGACAGTGTATAGACCCCATCCAGAGGCTGGCAGGGAAGGGGTTAACTCTCTTTCTCTGGGTAGGGGGAATCGGTCTCTTCCTCTCTGGAATTTGGTTGAAGTGACTCATGCTTTATATCACTGTTATAGACTTGGCTGAATCGAGTCACACTTCATAACACTTTACATTGGACTTTGGCTGAGGGAACCCTGTTGAGTTCTATTTGGACCTTATATTTACTTTTCTGTTTTGCAACACAACATGTTGCAAAGGAGCATAAACTTCATCTAGCCCAGCCATGCAAAACCTTACCTGCTCTGAATGGCCCCTCACGCTGCCTGAATAGACTTTCCCTCTTTTATTAGCCCTGAATACTGATGGAAAGACAGAGTCACACTTCTGTCTGTCTGTAGGATTCCCCATCAACATTCCAGCACCAGAGAGCAAACAGAAGGATTAAAGTGATCTAAATTGAGTTTCCTCATTTTAGCATATGATCATCCAACATATGATCACCCTCCTCACCTGCACCTAGTGTCCCAAGAACATGCTTTGGCATCGTCCAGAGCATTAGCATAGGTGTGGAGATTATTCTGTTCTATAATACAAAGCCAGTCCTTTATTACACCAAAGTATACATAAATTGAAGGTTAAGACTATACCAGCCACACTGAAAATATGCTGCTTTCTCTGCCTAAGAGATGCTCCTCAGAAAAATGACACCAAAATAGCTCAAGAACACATCCCAAGCAGGAGATATAGGTTGAAAATTTCAACTGAGCTTCCACACAATACACACCCCACCCACATGCCTGCATCAAGATGTCATTTGACACAGAGCTCTGACCCCGATAAGGGAGGAGTAAAATGGTTTATTGGATAGAAATCTGGCCTTTCATTTAAAACGTCGTTTGATTGATGTGTGCGGCGCCTGTAAGTGAACTAACTGATGCAGCCTCAGCTGATTTCAGCTGACAGGGTGGTCTCCATCACAAAACTCCTACGCACACAGGATACATTTCAATCACTCTGAAGGGGCAGAATGAGAGAGTTTGCCTGAAAGACCGGAACAACCCTCATCGTAGGCCGATCGTTCCATGTTAAACTGGGGAGGCGAGCAAGGAGCTGCTTCTCTTTGACCACCTGCAGCGTAGCTCTGCTCTGGATAAAGGGCAGCTCTGAGGAAAACTCCCACTGATGTCAGTTTATTAGCTCAAATAGTCACCCAAAATGTCAAGAAAAATTAGCAAAAAACCCTGTGACTTTATTCAATTTGAGTATTTATTTTGGAAATTTACTGAACTAGAGTACAGGAAACCCACTACATAAAAGCAGCCAAGCTGGCATTTGTCTTCCTTAAAAAAATGGCCCTGTCTTTTAGTTGTTAAGATATATTTAATTTCTCTTTTTTAATTTTTTGTTTATTTGTTTTTACAAAGATATTTGGGTAAAACTAGGATCAGGACATGTGTAACACTGCAGCAAAGTGACAATGTACATAAGGCTAAATGTATTATAAGAAACATGATGTTTGACTAATACACTTTTTCATATACTGTGGCTTAACAACCAGAGGAAAACATACGATCTTTCTGACTCAGCGAGGAAAGGGTAGCTCGAATTTGTTGCATAACCTTTGTCTCCTATGTACTGTATTGTTAGGTTCAAAGAGGTTTTGCCGAATACAACTGATATGAAATGTGTGATGTTCATTTTAAAATTACTAGTACAGCTTGCTATTGACCATCTAATTATGCTGAGTTCCATTTATAAACATAGCTAACCACTAAGTTTATGGAGACTTTTTGTGCTGCTTTAATAGGATATTGATCGAGAGCAAGGTTTGAGTGGACTGCCATTGAATTGTGTAATGGCATACAAAAAGCAAGGTCACGGTAACTGTTCATTCGATGCCTGCAGTCTATTTTTTATAATCATTTTTTTTTCTCTCTCTCTTATATACGCAAGCCCAAATGCTATGTTTGGGATAGCAGTCCTTGGCTAAGGAATACAGAGTTATCTTTTAAATGTTATTTTTCATGCTGCTGACTTCTAACTATCTCACCTACAGTATTGCTTAGTATAGCAGAAAACATCCAGGCTCTATAAAAGCCTTAGTAAGTGTGCTCTGCACTAGGGAGTTCTACGGATCCTTCCCACTCTCCTCCAGACTGCAGAAAAGTAGTGGAGCCACTCTGCAGTTTCAGAGCTGCAGCAGCACCAACTCCTGCTTTTTTGCAAGGCGGCTGAGTGTAGGGCAATCTCCAGCAGATCCAGGCGGTTATGGATCTGAAGGCCCCGCCACCGCAAAACCAATTTGTGGCATCACGAAAGAAGCTCTGTGTCATACAGAGAAAGTAGACCCCTCTGGTGGACTTTGGATTACAGCTATTGATACCCATTCTACCTTCGGGGGAATTACACTGTGGGTTGGCCCTCTACCTCCAGAGGAATTGGTGGGTGCGATAGGACTTTCCCTATAATTTGTTTACGTTATACTTAATCCTTTGCGTGGATAAGGACTGCTTGATAAAGTACACTGGAAAGCTATATTCCTTCGGTTATACCCATCTCTTCCCTGCCCCACCCCCTGCCCACTCAGAGTAGTGGCAATGAAAAAACGGTTACCCACCTTTTAGTAACTGTTGTTCTTCGAGATGTGTTTTACATGTTTATACATAAGGATAGGACACTGCAAACTTGCTATACGCAAGAGAAGTTCCAGCTAGCCATCACCGGCAGTAAGAAGGAACTGAGGGGGTGGAGGGTTGGGGGGCCCCTTTATAGGGCGCCATGGTGGCGCCACTCCAGGGGGCACCGGGGCTGACCCTACGGACGCTGCTAGGGAAAATCTTCCGGCTGGCGTACACGCAGCGCGTGCACACACCTACTTTGAATGGACATGAACAACCACTCGAAGAAGAATTTAATTTCTCCTTCATATTCCTCCCACAGTAACTACAGTGTCAGTTCTATGTCTTTCAACCGAGATGATTCTGCTTCAGTACTTCTAATCATCTGAGTTGGAATGTTACAAACAGCTTTATTCAGCCTCTCGGGTGAGCGTGAGGAGTCACACACACAAACACTACACACAAGAGATTATTTCCCTTTTATTGCCTTAAACAGCAATGATTATTTCATACAGTTACAGAATTATTGCACATTTCAAACACTAGGGTGCCACTTCATGCCAATCTGAGACGTCTTACATTCTGTTCCAGTTTCCCATTGCCAGAGCCCCCGAAATTCTATGCCACAGCAGCACCCATCTATGCAGCAAGAGTAAAGAGAATTCTGCAGCTGGTTTCAGTAGACACTGAAGCACTGCTACAGCAATCCTGAATCACAAAGAATGACTGCTTGAAAGTCTCCCACCCTAAGTGTCCACTCTTAAACTGCATTATTCCAGGATCCCTGCCTTTTCAAAATTCCATGACCATAAAATCATTCACAGCCTGTGGAATTTACTTAATCCTTTCATGGGATCTAAAGTGTCTAACACAGAAGTGTGTGTGTGTGTGTGGTTTAACTGGCATATTAAAAGGGTTAAAAATCATCCCACCAACTCCATGAAAAACTGAACTAGCATTTTACAACTTTAAGTGTGGCATTCTCAGTCCAGTGAGGAGGCAGGGTGCTTCGTACATCAGCACCGGGAATTATATAATTTCAGCCAACAATGCAGTGCGAAACATGCGCAAATTTGATCTGCTTTTAGGGACTGCTCATTAAGCCCCAAATCCTTCCTTCACAGCTCAGCCTGTATATTTCAGCTGTCTGTGGGGAATATCCACACAGGAAGGAATCCAGATCAGGAGCATATGCAGGTTACTCAAATCTAATGGCTTCATTAGCCTCCTCCCCATGCTCCTTCCCTGGCCCCAAGCTCCCAGCCTGTCATTGTCTCCCTTTCGCACTTCCAGGGTCCTGCTGAACAGGGATATCCCGTGGAGCAGGACTTTGTGCCAAATGGGGTGAACAAATTCTGCACTCCCACATCTTGCCACCCTTTCACAGCAGGCATATTCTACTGCCCTGGGGACCTCTGCACACATGAGCTGGGGACTGAATTTAGGTCCAAATCCTCAAAGGTATTTAGGAGCCTAGCTTCTATGGATTTCAATGGAAGTTAGACACCTCTGAGGACCTCCTCATAAAGGATGGTTGGAAGTGAGGGGTTTGTTTCACTTGTGCAACAGCTGGCTGTTCAATCAACAAATCCTGCACATTGTCTGGGGTCTACAGGAGCTTAGGGCCCCCTGTGGCTCTCACCAGCAACATAGGAGTAAACAGAGGTGCACTGGAGCCACACTTGTATGGCTTCCCTTCACCACTGTCCCTAGGACATTCTTTAGGGGGAGTTTCCCCAGTGCTGAAGGGGCCAACGGATGGTTAAATGTAGCCTCAGGCTTGAGGAACGATAACGTGCACCTGCTCTGACACTCCTGCCTTTAACCCTCAGCCCAACCCTTCCCAGTCATGGATGAATTTCTCTATGGAGAAGTCCCAGCAGAGTCTGAGGTATGTGGGTCAATGCTGATTTTCCCCAACCACAATACAGGAATATTGGGGATCTGATCTGGCCTACTCACATTGGACAATGAGTGGAGAACGACCTCATACCTAGTTTTAGCATACACAGAGTCACAGAAATGTAGGGCTGGAAGGGACCTTGAGAGGTCATGTAGTCCAGCCCCCTGCACTGAGGCTAGATCATCCCTGACAGGTGTTTATCTAACCTGTTCTGAAAAACCTCCAATGATGGGGGATTCCATGTTTAGTTTCTTAAAATTGGCAACATCTTTGTAGTAGCCCCTAAGCTTCCAGCCTGCCAGTGCCTCCAAATCTTACCTCCTATGCCCAAGCACCCCTACTTTCTTTCTCATGGTTTGTTTTTCCTATTTACCCAGCCTCTAGAAGATTGAGCAGCAGGCTCGTGATTCAGTGGTAAAGCCCGTTGCTGTGGAACAGAAGAAAGCTACAGGTGTACCTGTCACCAAGAGGGTCTATAATTCTTGTTCAGTGGCTCAGATAAACCTAAATAAATACTATGATGACTGGGACCTATACAAATGATAGATAGATTAAAGATACCAGTGGTTCTCAAACTTTTGTAGTGGCGACCCCTTTCACACAGCAAACCTCTGAGTGAGACTCCCCTTATAAATGAAAAAACACTGTTTTCTATTTAACAGTATTATAAATGCTGGAGGTGACGTGGAGTTTGGGGGTGGAGGCTGACAGCTCACGACCCCCATGTAATAACCTCGTGACCCCCTGAGGGATCACAACCCCCAGTTCAAGAACCCCTGGATTAGAAAAAGGTATAATGTTAATACCAAATATTTGTTCCCAGGAAGCTGACTTTTTGCTTAGCTTTTTCACCCCCCTACCCAGACTTGTATGGCTGACAGAATGGCATTTTATCTGAGTCTCTCTGTCACACTGACCTCTGACAACCTTATTCAATAAATATGACATATTATTATTACCCAACAATACCTAATGAGGAAATGCTGGAAACACTAACATGTGCCTCATGTTATTTTTAGATGACAGAAGCTAACAACAGACAACTACTTAAAACTCAGGGAAACCATGTATTTCTATTATCAAATTTTAAAAAATCATGAAAACTATAATGTCAAAAGGTGTTAAAGAAACAAGGCCATATAGAGCTACAGTTGCCGCAGTCGCCAAAATCTGCTTATCTTACATAGGTGTAAATCTAGAATAACCCCATTGACTTCAGTGCAATTATGCTGATGTAACAAAAAGCAAAATTTGGTCTTTCCGTCTCAGCATGAGAATTCCTGTAGCACACACACTGCACGGCAAGAGGGTCAGTGACTGAGAAGCAGTCTGTCCTTGAAAATTCACACACATTTAAACACATTTAGAAAATTAATATTATTGAAATGTTTTTTAAACAAACGTTGCTTTGATGTAGAGCGGTATACAAAATGTGGGCAGTACTGCTGCACTGCATCATTCATCCCCAAAACAGCATTCGCCACAACAGGGATTCAGGCCCAGAATCACACGACTTTCTTCCAAGAACATGCTCCTGGATCTCTCTGCAGCCTCATGCTCACATGTGGAATATGGCCTTTTGTGAAGCTGTCACAGCGCATGCTCAGGAAATCAAAGAAGGGCCTCACCACATAGGATGTGCATATGGGCTGTTTCCCCAAGCAGGGTGGCGTTTAAAGTTTCAGTGGCTTTTTAGAGAAATAAATATATAGACTGGATTGAGTGTATCTTGATAATTCAAGCTGCCAAGTTCTAATAAAAAAATCCTGGTGAATCTGGATTAGTGCTCTGCAGGGGTTGAGCTCTCCAGTGCCAAAGCAATCTGTGGACTAGTCTGGAGTAAAGCCACAAGTATATTTAAACAGCCCAGCCAGGTTTATTCTGAATAGCGCAATCTATCAAGCAACCTTACATGTCAGTTTAGGCACAACTCATAGCAGTTAATCATGGATCCTTTATGCTAAATCATTCCCTGAATGTTGGCATGCAAATTCACACTGACATCAAAGGGATTTTGTTGATAGAATCCACACTAGACATATCCTACTGTGTGGGCTTGTCAGATCTCATAAACGAAACGGGGTCAGGCCCGGTCAGCATGTGTATGGGGCACCTCCACAGAAAATCCAAGGTGCTACCAGAAGTAGTGTTCCTAAGCCAGCAGTTGGTATTCTTTCTTCTCAGTCAGTACTGAAGGGAGATCCTAGTAAGTGTTGGGGCACTGTTTTTCGGGGAGGTGCTATCTTGCAGACAGGATATAAAACTGAGGTCCTGATGGCATAGGGTCCTTAAAGAGACCATGGCACTTTTTGCATGAGCAAGGAGTGCAAGCCCTTGTGTCCTGGATAAATAACAGTTGGATAATTTTATTTTACCTCCCAAAATTTCCTTGGTAACTCCAATGGATGCAATGCTATATTTTTTACCCTACCCTCCTGTATGTTTCCAAGCAAATGTTAAAGGCTGCTGTGTCCATTCCAGCGACAGGGAGCGTGAGCCTCATAAATACAATTCACAATATGTTTGTAAAATTTGTTAGGCACTGGGATCTTTGGTAAAAGATTGGTTGGTGTTGTTGTTGTTATGATAAAATGTAATGGAAAATTAATAAGCATGAAATATGCCGGCTCATAAACACAGTCCCAAACTCTCTGCTATGGAGATCGGAAGTCAGGAGTGGTGAACCTAGTTACTTTCTAACAACTGCATCTTGCAAACACATGAACCAGGGTTGACAGAAACCAGAGACAGCTATGATGACTAGTGCTCCTCCAGTGAAGATAAGATTATCTTAATGTGGGACGTCTTAGAGGGTGAAAGGGTGGATTCCCTTAGGACTTCAAGAGCCTTTCCCCTTTGCACCAAATTAAAACATCATAAAATGGAGCTATTCACATACAGGAGGAGATAACTTAGCTATTCCCAACACTGTTTATGTTAAAAATCAATTTAGTGCACTACAATAAAAGAATGAAGCCAGGGTTTTCAAAAATCGGTGCCAGACATTAGGCTCCCAAGTCCATATTTGGGCACCTAAATAAAGTGGCCTGGTTTTCAAACATACTGTGCACTCAGAACTCCCTCTGGCATCCCATGTCCTTGAAACAGCCCTTCCACAGGTTATCTGGGAAGGAGAGCGAGGAGAATTGCTTGGCTAAGGTCAGGGTACCCTTTTCTTTCTCACTCTCCCATGCATACCTCTCTGATGCCTACACATCTCCTCCCCAACCCCCACTTCTAGTTTTTCAATAGGAAGCCAATTTAGTGCTCTGACTAGTGCGCTGATGTGTGTGTGTGTAGGGAGATAAAGTAGGAAAACAGGGTGAGCTTTCCTATAGAAAGCCCATGGTTTGATTCAAAAACGTGGGTTCTCTCCTAAGGCTGTCCCTGCCAGGCAGGCCCCTGGAAGGCCAAAAGTTGGACTTGCAGGGCATATAAACAAACTTTTAAACTTCCATGCTGAGAACCTGCATGCCGTGTTTTATTTCTGAGCATATTAAAGCAGATAAGCTGCAAGGTTTATATTGTAAACACAGTCCAATTGTGAACTACTGCAGCGCTAACTGGTGCTACTGTTATGTTGCAACATAGTTCAGCCCTAGCTACAAAAATCCACAGCACCCTAGCACCAAGGGGCTGGTCTAGCTGTAATTGAAACAGAGGCACAGCTTCGAGAGGGGCTGTCCATGCTCTCTCCTTGGACTGTCTGGGTTATGTCATAGAAAAATACAATCAATGCACCTTTGATCAATGGAACGGGGCGGTGACAGGTACTCTTAATTCACTGTTGTTAGTGAGTATTGACAAGCTGGTAATGATCATGCTGCAGCATGTCACTCATGCTGTGGGCATCAGCATTCTTTAAAGGTCAAAAACCAAATCCTTTTAAAAGGCAGAATTCCATACTATGGAGGTAGAATGCAGGCCTCACAAAGTTAAAGCTGTACCCGTGTGAGTAAGTGAGCCTCTTAGGGCTAACACCGGTATAGCTGTCCACAGTATTTGCAAGTTCACCAATCTAAGGGTGTTAAAACAGCAGCCACTTCTGTGCATACACATACACATCTATACAAAACTGGTGTATACGTAATTCCTGGCTCATGGGCAAAGCTGATGTCATTTTAAAAGGTTTGGTTAAAATTCATCCCTTAAGCTTTGAACCTACAAACTGATCCACATGGGCACCTACACAGAATGTTAATATCTTCAGTAAGGTGCCACATTGGTGTAAGGATCCATCGGTTTGCAAAATCAGGAACTTATTTATTTTTAAAATATTCTATTATTTTAACTTTCCCACTTAATTTAAAATGTGGAACACAGTTAGTCATGTGTGGAGTGCAGGTAGAAGAGGGGACAGTCAGTTTCTGGGGCGGGGGAAAACGGGAGGAAATTAGAGTTATAATAAACACAGGAAACAACAACAAAAGGATACTTACTCTGTGAGACTCTGACTAGCTCAGTCACACTGAAAACACCTGATGTGACAAAACTGTCCTGGAAGCCCAAATGTCCTACAAAACAAATAGAATGAAAAAATTTTGATGAGCGTTAAGCATTTAATGACAGTATTCTCAAATACTTGAGTTTCATTTAGATTTAAAATGTGACATCAAATTTCCCACTTAGCACAAATTATTATTTCTGGAGGTGGGTAACTAGTCATACAGCTATGTAGGCTATTTTGTAGTTTGTATCTGGAGGTTAAGAAAGCTAACATGACACATCAGCAGGGAGTTTTCTAGATGTTAAAGCACCTCAACAGGAAATCTGAAACAAAAGAGGACTATTTTAATATACAGTTACCTTAGATGACCCCTAACGACTTAACAACTGAAATTAAAATACTGTACCTAGGAATCAGACAGGACAGCTAAATTCTATAATCGTTTTAAACATTATTCTCTAAAGAAACATCTGATCAGGATTATCTACCCATTCATTCAAACAAAACAAGATTTAAAGATGTACTCTTCATTTTCTGAGGTTACACTAGGGAAATCTTAAAATAGCAGCTGTTTTAAAAAAAACCCAAACCTTTAAAATGAATGCCTTTCCCACAAGAAAGAAAAATTCTAGCATTTAAAACAAGCTTTGCAAAAGACAAAATAAATCTCTGCATAAGAAAAGCATTAACTTTAAGCCTTGGAATTTCTTTGAGACAGGGTGTATGTTTCCCTGCCTGTTTCATTTGTGTAAGGGATGACTACATTTTATATCAAAATGTTGTTACACTTCACATAATGGTATTTTCCTATTTCTCTGAAAACATGTCTATCACCAAATGTTAATTCAATTTCATGGGCATAATCAATTACAAAGCAAGCAGCTTTCAAACTCAAAACCAAGTGCAAGTAAGTGTACATAGCTGGATTTCCAGTTCATACAGTACATATCAGGACTTCAATTAGAGGTCTGGAGTTAGCGGGCCAGCCTGACCTCTTGCTTTTGAAATCAGGGTCAAAAGAGAAATCTCAGGATAAAGGGATTATTAAAAGAACTGTAAAGTCGTACTTGTCCAGAGGATAAGTGGCATACCTTTTAAGGTTGTCCTACTTAAGGTCACTGATTCCAATGCACGCACACACATATTATTTAATGTTTTATAGGGGCACCATCTGCCCTACATAGTTAACTGTCTGTCAGATACAGCATTATATCATTATATTTAGTACAGTATACTGTACACTACTGAAATTATAATTTCGTGTCTATAGGTCCCTCTATGTGTGAGTTTGTACTACATATGTACACAAATATATTCACAAATCTGTCACGATCCAATAGTTTACAGCTAAATTACTCAAATGTACTTGATGTTAAAACTTAACCCAAATAAATCTCTCATTCTACTAGCATGAATTTTTACTATGTTTTTTAGGGGAAAAAAACTTTTTAAATGCATAAAATGCCAGCGTAGAAATTGAGTGTTTTTTCCATTTTCTTAAAAGTAGATTTCAGAAAATGTAGGTGATTGTGCCTGGCCCAGTTTGCATTTTTCAATAACAAAGTTCATGATTGCATCATTTTTCTTTTTAAAAGTGGGTAATTAGTCAAACAGAATATGTTCACTGGCAATTTCCTGAGTATTTTTAATATGAGAGTCTACTTTTCATATACTGCAGCAGATTTGTTTATTGGATTAAAAGATCTATGAATTAAAAATAATTCTCTTAGGTCTTCACTTCAATGGGACCACTCAGATGCCTAAAGTTAAGCACATGCTTAAGTGCTTTACTGGATAAGGGCCAGAATGCTCAGTACATGGCACCATCAAGCACCATCATGGCACCTACCGTTGGTAGGTCTGATAACAGTAGCCTATACTGGTTCTGCCTGTTGTGTCCACTGGCACCTTTGTTTGCCTGACAGGCTGTAACAAAGGAGATCCCATTGCAATAATGCTGAGGGTGTGATTTAAAATACACAAAAGCAAGAACATTCACAGTGAAGATAAAACATTGGGCTCATTCTCAAAGTGTTAGAGAGAGAGAGAGAGAGAGTGTGTGTGTGTGTGTGTGTGTGTGTGTGTGTGTTTAGAGGGTTGTAGTTGCGATTGAACAAGAGTGCAAAGCATGACAAGATTTTCAGTCTTATTAGCTGAGATTTTTTAATTGAATTATACATTCATAAATTATTAGGAAATCGGGCCCCTTACTCACATCCTGACTCATATGAGCTGTCCTCTTGAATAGGCCCTGATCCTCCAATCTGATCCATGCATGCATAGATACGTGGTGCCCCACTGAGTTTAGTGGACTCCGTGTAGGCCTAAACTTCTGCCTACATGATTCAGATTGCAGAACTAGGGCTTAGGTTTGTAGCCTTTGCTGAGGAATTTTTCTAAAATTGAAAGTGGAAAAAATGAAGGGAACCCACCAAACAAATGACAAAGGAATGGCCAGGACACAGCATAATTAACAAGAAAAGCTGTAAAAATGTAATTTTGTTGTGCCTGCTAAAAAAGACCAAAATGGAAAAATGTCTTTCAGAGAAACTGTATCAATTTGGCTGTTCCACTTAATTGTGAATGAGAAAAAAAATTAGGTAAAGTTGCTAAGTAATTGCAAAAGCAGATGTTAGCATTAAAAGAACCTTAATTGAAAAGAGGATTAAACATCCTAAAGTCTGCAAGATTTACTTCTAATACAGCACTTTTCTGAAATATATGCAAAATTATACTTTTGTTAAATACCCCTAAGATAGGAAGTTGAAATTGCTGTTCATGAATTGGGTATCTCTCCAGTTTTGTACTCAATCATATTTGGGTAGTAAAGCTGGTGTTTAAAATGAGGATTAGATGATCCTTATTGAATTTATCAAAAACAATTCATTCACTGAAGTTCTATGCATAAACTAGGGCACTGATTCAGCAAAGCACTAGAGCATATGCTTAACTGTAAGCATGTGCTTAAGAAAAGCACATGCTTAATTAAATGCTTTGCCAAATAGGGATGGGCTTACTCACGCTTAAATTTAAACAGGTGCTTAAGCGCTTTCCTGAATCAAGGCTTTATGTCCAAAGCAACTCCCACTGAAATAAGTGGGAGTCTTTCCATTGATTTCAATAGGAGTTGGATCTGGACATGAAAGAATAAGCCCTGGGTTCCAGTACTTCGCTGTGAGTCATATTTATGGGGATGATAATTTTTTTCTGGAGGAAGTAGGAAAATAATAAAGTTAGCTGAATATGGTATATAATAATACTAATCAGTAAATAGTTTCTTAGTACCTAGTACCCTCTTGGTATTATACAAATAATATGCATATATAACACCACCAAAGTAAAAGTAATTCACGTTAGCTTGATGGTGACAGTGTAATTATGTAAAACGTGATCTTATAAATTACATCTTCTTCATTTTGGGATCAAACATTACCCCAATAATGAAGGAGCGAAAACAAGTCTACATTTAAGGAACCTAATTCTGATCTTGCACCACGTGATGGGGCGTCTGCCCCACACAGGGTTGAAAGGGGTTAAGGTGGCCAGGCAGGCCAATTAACTCCAGCAGGTGCATCTGGAGGAGGAGCCAGGGAGCACACCACTAATTAGAAGTACGCTCAGCGGGGCAGGAAGAGGCAGGGCCAGTATAAAGCTCTGGAGCTGTGAGCAGCAAGGAGGCTGCATGAAGGCAGGGAAGCAGGCTGCAGTTACTCCCTGAGTGGAAGGAGTTGGGAGCCTGGCCAGCCTAGAGAGGGGAAAAGCCCAGGAAAACAGCAACAAGGGGTCAGATTGTGTAGAGACCCTGGGCTGGAACCCAATGTAGAGAGCGGTCTTGGGTTCCCCTACCAGCCAATGGGGAATGGCAAGGGCACTGGAGATGCCAGCCATCCAGCGGGTCTGGAAGGGCTTTGAATTCTCAAGAAGGGGAGGACCTTAGTGACCTGGCCAGAGGGCCAAGCCACAAAGAGGACATGGCAGATCTGAGAGTGAGTGGGGCCACATGTCGAGACAGGATGGGGCAAGACATCACCGGAGGGAAAGCACAAGCCTGGCAAAGCTAATTCCCAGGACGGCCAGCAGGAGGCGCTGCTAGCGATGAGTGAACCCTGTGACACATCAGTTATATGCAAGTCAATTTCCACTGACCTTAACAGAGTTTCTCCTGTTTTACACTAGTGAATGTAAGATCAGAATTAGGCCTCAAGGTCTCATTCCATTTGCGCTGTGTTATTAAGTGAATTCATATAAAGATTGAGTCAATGGAGGCCTTGTGTGTACAAAAGCCAACTAAACTGTCTCCGAATATTTAGTTTACATGGAGAGTCACCTTTGTATTCGTAATTAATGCCCAGGAAGGGAGTCTCAGACGTAGGAAGATTACAGATCAAGCGCTTGAATTGAAGTTTGAGAAAATCACAACTGAAGCATTTACTTTTATCTGGAAAGCCTGTATACAATAAACTCATCAAGTCACGGTTCCTTAATTACATATCAAAAATGTTTTCATTGTACCAGTGTTCAAAGTGTTACTGCTGTTTTTAAAGTTTTCCTTTTACTATTAATTATTATTTATTAAATAATTATACGGTGCCATAAGTGTATGTGGTACTTTGCAAACAAAACATGTTCTCTGTAATCTGAACAATAATATACAGTGAAAGAGTTAATCCTTTGAAGAGGAAAAAGTCCAAATTCAGTTATTTCATTTGCACTGGACAGTCTGACGATGTATTATAGTATTAAGCTTGGAGAAACAGCTTTCTGGGAAACTTTGATTCAGTTTCAGTATTTTGAAATTACGAGACAAGTTCCTATACTAGGACTGAAACAATTTATAAACCCCTATTCATGTCAAGCATCTTACTGTACATAACCATCTTAAAACCTTAAAATAGTAATAATCAATTAGGGCTTCAAGCCTATTATCTTAACCAAATGCCTGATTAAAAAGAAAAGCCCTTTCCACTCAAAGTGCAATTTGATTCCTCTTGGTACTATCCTCCACCTAGATAATCCTCTGTTTCACAAAGTGTTGAGTAACTAATTAATATTGCTTAGAATATACACGTCAGTACACCAATGCAAGGAGCCTCGGGAACAAAATGGAGGAACTGGAACTACTGGTGCAGGAAGTGAAACCAGATATCCTAGGGATAACGGAAACATGGTGGAATAGTGGTCATGACTGGAGTACAGGTACTGAAGGGTATGTGCTGTTCAGAAAAAGACGGAAATAAAGGTAAAGGTGATACAGTAGCATTGTATATTAATGATGAGGTAGCAAACTGTAAAGAAATTAGAAGTGATGGAATGGATAAAACAGAATCTGTATGTGTCAAAATCACTTTGGGGGAAGAAAGCTAGCACTGGTTCCACTGGGATTGTCCCTGGGTTATGCTACAGACCCCCAGGATCTGATATGGATAGGGATAGGCATCTCTTTAATATATTAATAAATTGAATACTACTGGGAATTGTGTGATTATGAGATACTTTAATTTCCCATATATAGATTGGAGGACAAGTGCTACTTATAATAGTTGGGCCCAGATATTCCTGGATGTGATAGCTGACAGATTTCTTCACCAAATAATCCCCAAACCAACAAGAGATGATGCAATTTTAGATTTACTATTTGTGAGTAATGAGGACCTCATAGAAGTAGTTATAAAAGACAACCTTGATTCAAGTGATCATGAGCGAATTCAGTATAAACTAAATGGAAGGATAAACAAAAATAGATCTGCAACTAGGATCCTTGATTTCAAAAGGGCAAACTTAAAAAAAATTAAGGGAATTAGTTACGGAAGTGCACTGGAGTGAAGAACTCAAGGATCTGAATGTGGAGGAGGCTTGAAATGACTTTAAGTCAAAATTGCAGAAACCATCTGAAGCCTGCATCCCAAACAAGGGGAAAAATTCGCAAGGAAGGATTGCAGACCAAACTGGATGGGCAAGCATCTCGGTTATTAAGAGAAAGCAGAAAGCCTACAAGATATGGAAGATGGGATGGATCGGCTACATCTTGGAAGTCAGAAGGGTGGGGAAAAAATGAGAACTGACAAAAGCCAAACAGAATTAAGCCTCGCAAAGAAAATTAAAACCAGTAGCAAAAGATTCCATAGCCATATAATTTTTAAAAAAAACAAGGAAATAAAAAGTGGGACCACTGAGCACTGACTATGCGGTGGAGATAGCCCAACACCTAAATGAATACTTTGCCTCAGTTTTTAAAAAGGGTAATGAGGAGCTTAGGGGCAGTGTTAGGGTGGCTAATGAAAATGAGGATATGGAAGTAGAAATCACCGTATCTGAGGTGGAAGTCAAACTCAAAACAGCTTAATGGGACCAAGTTGGATGGCCTGGAATATCGCCATCCAAGAATATTAAAGGAACTGGCACATGAAATTGCAAATCCAATTTTTAATGAATCTGTAAACTCGAGGGTCGTGCCCTATGGCTGGAGAACTGCTGATGTAGCACTTATTTTTAAGAAAGGGAAAATAAGTGATCCAGGAAACTACAGGCCCATTAGTTTGACCTCCATTGTATGCAAGGTCTTGGAACAAATTTTGAAAGAGAAAGTAGTTAAGCACTTAGAGCAGGGGTGGCCGAGCCGCATGCAGCTCTTTTACAGTTAAAGTGCAGCTCACGGAGCGCCCCCCATTCTCTACTTACCAGACAGGGGTGTGGGGGAGCTCAGGGATTGTGTCCTGTAGCAGGGTGGTGGGGCTAGCAGCTTCAGCCCCACAGGAGGCCCCTGCCAGGGCTCGGGGGTTTCATCAGGAGTGGGGCTGAAGCCCCAAGCCCTGGCAGCAGTGGTGAGCTGGAGCAGGTTCCCACAGGTTCCCAAGAACCGGTTGCTAAAATTAGACCTCCGTGGAGAACCGGTTGTTAAAGGGCCAGGGGGTGGGCAAAGAACTCTGGTCCGTGGGCCGGACCATCTTGTTGCTCCCAGGATTCCCAGCTGGGGAGGCTGAGGCTCCCCCGGCCCTTCCACCGCTTCCCCCCAGATGCAGCGGGGCCAGCTGCCGGCACCAGCTGGGCAGCTCAGCAGAGCTCCTGAGTCATCCTGCTGCTTTGAGCTGCCAGCAAGGTAAGGAGGGAGGGAGCTGCAAGCTCTAGGGTTGCCGGGGGGGCAAGTGGGGCAATTTTGCCCCAGGCCCTGCAGGGGCCCCTGGCCCCACGGGTATGTCTCCCCCTGCCCCGGCCCTTCCCCCACTTGCCCCCTTAAATCAGAACTTTTTATAGGGAACCAGTTGTTAAGATTTTGGCAGCTCATCACTGCCTGGCAGGCATACCCGGCTCTCAAACTTCTAAGAATTATCGTATGCACTTGCAGCTCCGAGGGTCAGTAAGCTTGGCCACCCCTGACATAGAGGTAAACAGTAAACTGGAATAAAATACAACATGATTTTACAAAAGGTAGATTGTGCCAGACTTCTTTCTTTGAGCAGATAATTTTTTTATGCAATAGATCTAATCTACAGTACCTGGATAAGGCATTTGATACAGTTCCACATGGAAAATTATTAGTTAAATTGGAGAAGATGGGGATTAATGTGAGAACTGAAAGATGGATAAAGAACTGATTAAAGAGGACACTACAACAAATCATACTGAAAGGTGAACTGGCAGGCTGGAAGGCGTTTACTAGTGGAATTCCTCAGGGATTGGTCTTGGGACCAATCTAATTTATCATTTTCATTAATGACCTTGGCACAAAAGGTGGGAATATGCTAATAAAATTTTGGGAGGTATTGCCAATACTGAGGAGGACCGGAATACCATAAACGATCTGGACAACTTGAAAAATGGAATAACAGAAATGGGATGAAATTTAATAGTGCAAAGTTCAAGGTCATAAACGTAGGGACCAACAACAATTTTGTTCCCTATATGCTGAGGATGTATCAGATGGAAATGACAGGAGGAGAAAGACCTGGGTGTATTGGTTGATCACAGGCTGATTATGAGCTGCCAATGTGATGTGGCTGTGAAAAAAGCTAATGCACTCCTAGGATTTATCAGGTGAGGTACTTCCAGTAGAGATAGGGAAATGTTATTACCATTATAAAAGGCACTGCTGAGCCCTCATCTGGAATTCTGTGTGTAATTCTGGTCTCTCGTGTTTAAGAAAGATGACTTCAAACTGGAATGGGGCAGAGAAAGGCTACTAGGATGATCAGAGGGCACTCAAGAAGCTTGGCTTGTTTGGCCTAACCAAACGAAGGCTATGGGGAGATAAGATTGCTCTCTATAAACACACAGGAGGGATAACAACCAGGGAGGGAGAGCAGTTATTTAAGTTAAGCGCCAATGTTGACACAAGAACAAACAGATATAAACTAGCCATCAGCAAGTTCAGGTTCAAAATTAGAGGAAGATTTCTAACCATCAGAAGAGCGAAGTTCTGGAACAGCCTTCCAACGAGAGCAGTCGGGTGAAAAAACCTAATTGGTTTTAAGAGTGAGCTTGATAATTTTCTGGAGGGTACGGTTTTATGAGATTGCCTGCCACGACATGTGGCCCATCTGGGACTGCTAGTAGTAAATATCCCCAACGGCCAGAGATGGGACTATATACAGGGAGGTCTCTGAGTTACTACAGAGAATTCTTCCCCACATGTCTGGCTGGTGGGTTGACATGCTCAGGGTCCAACTGATCACCTTACTTGGGGTTGGGAAGGAATTTTCCCCCAGGTCAGATTGGCAGAGACTCAAATTTTTTCACCTCTCTCTGCAGTGTGGGGCACAGGTCCCTTGCAGGTTTAAACTGGAGTAAATGGTGGATTCTGTGTAACTTGAAGTCTTTAAATCATGATTTGAGGACTTCAGTAGCTCAGCCAGAGGTTAGAGGTGGGTGGGTGAGGTTCTGTGGCCTGCTATGTACAGACTAGATGATCACAATGATCCCTTATGGCCATAAAGTCTATGAGTTTATGAGTCCGTATCACCAACCACTGACACCTTGAGAGACAAAATAATTGAGAACTCTCTTCACCGGACTGCTCAGTGGATTAACTTTTATCTAACTGTATTGTGGTGTCAGGATAGGTGTGGTAGAACTTAGGCTTGATCCTCAGTCATGTTCTCTCCCCCAGCAAAAGCAAACAAATAAAAGGAAGGATAGAACATATGTGCATCACGTGATATCTTCATATAAGGTGTTTATACGCTGCAAGTCTTGTGGAGACTACACATCCCAGCATGCAATTCTCCATCTTCACCTGAATACCCTCTACAATCAAGATGAACCACTGCATTCTGGGACCTGTAGTCTATATGGTTCACAGTACTCTATTAAAAATAAAGGTGACTATGATCTATTTTATTTAACTCTGTAGTCTGCACTGGCCACTGCATGCAACTCTGGTTAACGCTAACCCCAGAGATCCATTTTTCTTCATACAAAGTATGTTCTGTAAACCCATACATTTTAAGCTTTAAAACATGGGCTCAATTAAATCTTTAAAATATGTGACTTTTTAAAAAAGAGTTCAAACTAGAAATTAGCCATGATTTTAATTCTGATACAGAAATCTCATTTCTCCCTCCCAGCCCCCCCCCCTTTTCTACTTGCACCCTTCCTGCCCCAGCCTTGTTTTGGCTACAGTTACTTCTAGTTTAATTTTATTGTCATAGCAATAATTAAGCATGGTTATTTTATTACACAGTCAAATGACATATTTCCTTACAAAATAAATGCTAGGCCACAAGTCCCATATGTCATTATTCTTTGAAGCTTGCCTGCTCAGCTTTAGCACAGAGTTTTTAAGATGCACCAGAAAATTCTTTGTGGAATGTAACAGAATGAATTAGACCGTCCAGGGCATGTCGTGTTAGTACAATAGAGGAACACTTTTAAGACTTTAAAGTCATGTAATACAATTCTAGGCTGGATCTTTCTTGTTGAAAGAAGTAGAATGGAAGTGATTGAAAGAGAAAAGGGCCAATATTTGACAACAGAAATCAGCATAACCTTTTAACAGCAGCAGCCATGGATGACTGCCCTTTGACCCGGAGAGATTATGTGGGATTTCAATGACAACAGCTGGAAGTGAGCATGTGTGAATAGAGAACACAGATCTGAGGCCTAATACAAAAGACTGCACAATCCCTGCCCAGATCAGAGTGTTGATTAGAAATTGTTTCCTGGTCCTGGCTTAATAGAGTGTGATAATGAAAGTTTTGTTAACCCTTCACACCATGCAAAATCATTGATGAATTGTGGGGGGTTTTGAACTCCAAAATTCCTGAGCTGAACGGAAGAGAACAGTATGGTTCCAGAAAACTTCTTGATATTGTGGGCCAAGCTGCAACACCCATACTCAAAGTGAACAGGACCTTCGTCTGTGCGGAGTTCCACTGGTTTTATGGGACCGAGGGCTTGATCCAGCATCCACTGATGTCAGTGGAAGGATTCTCATTATGTTAATGGGTCCTACACATGACACAAGGTCCAATCTAATGTAAGGGTATGAGAACTGAGTAATTATGGGGTTTCCTCAGAGGCCTGTGAATTCAGCAACTCTGGTTGCAGCCAGTTTCATATTCCATAAGAGGTACAGGCGAGTTCATGGTGCTTGTAGTCTCTAGGAGCTCCAGTCATAGATTGAGACTTCTGGTGCTAAGCACTGTACAAATACAGAACAAAAAGACAGTCCCCCAAAGAGCTTACAGTCTCCCTGTATTCACCCATGAAAGCTCATGCTCCAACACGTCTGTTAGTCTATAAGGTGCCACAGGACTCTTTGCTGTTTTTACAGATTCAGACTAACATGGCTACCCCTCTGATACTAGTCTCCCTGTAGAATGTCTTAGCATTTCACAGGATCAGGTTCAATGAAAGACCTGTAAGTCCACGTTTAAGAACCTGTGAAGCCCTGCACCATGGAAACCAGACTTGTCCTGGTGTTTTGTTGCCTAAAATTACTGCAGAGGTTGTAGACACTTTTTCTCTACTTATTTAACACAGAGACCTTTTAAAAATATATAAAATTTTTGCGATAATGAAAACTATTAAGAAAAATCACAATTTCAGTAAACAAATTCTCAGCAGTTACTACTGTCTAGGGCCCTACATCTCGGAAAACAACAGATGTCTTAAATTAGCATAGTTATCTGTTTCAGGTCTTCAATCCAAAAAGGAAATGTTAAAAAAAAAAAGAGGAAATGTCATAAATGGTCATATTCATTTGGCAGCTTATGAGATAATATGCTCCTCAAACCCTTTCAAAGTAAATGAGATGAAATCTACATAAGGATAATCATTTTGGAATATTTATGGCATCTGACAATAAAGAGAGTAATAAAAAGAAAAGCCTCCCCCATGCAAATAATAATAATAATGAGTTATTTATCTTCCTTTCTTATCTAGGTTAGTTACAACAACAATTGTGATCTCCTAGGTCTCTGCAGTGATATTACATATTCAGCTTTATCGTCCTGGGACCTGGCTCAGTGACTGAGGGAACACAGAAAGGAACTATGAGGTAATCCTGGGCAGACTGATGGATACGGCTTGCCTAATGTAGTTGCCGATGCCATGTGATGCTACAGACTACCCAGTAGGCTTGGCACAGGTAAAATGGTACCTGTGTGCTGGTGTGGGAAATGGAAGAGGAGGGGTACTGTCACGTTCAGGCTGATTTCCCTGGCATGAAGAAATATGGCAAGGGAACTTTAAACCCATAGTCTCAAAAGAAGCTGCATTCCCTTTCAAGATGGGAAATGTCACTTAGTGTGTAACTCATGATATCATGTTTCATGTCAATTGATCATATTTTGATTTTATGTTTATATTCCAGATACAGTTTGAAAACACTGGTTTCCACAAGTAACACCAGATCCTGCCAATTATTACTCATGTGAGTATTCCTTACTCACCATGGGCCCAATCTTCTTCTTATTAAAGTCAATGAGAATTTTGCCATTGACATCCACAGGTGCAGGGTTGGGCCCTCATGGTGTCCTACTGACTTCAGTGTAACTACTCACTTCCATGAAATAAGAGCTTGCAGGATAAGGATCTGGGAATGCAGGCCATAAGAATAATATAAGGCCAAATTCTGGTAATATTTAAACTGATGTTAATCAGAGTAACTCCACTGATTTAATTATACCAACTCAGATCAGAATTGGACCTATATTATCGTTTGCATCAATATTACTGGGGGACATGCTGTTGGCATTGGGTGTACAAGACCAACATGCAAATAAATTGAAAGTTATTTAAAAATGGTTTGGAACATTTACATATTCAAAATAATCAAGAAGTGAAATAGGCACATTTGTTTCAACTCCTTGTTTATAGCATTGCAGCCCCTCCCTCCTTTAAATCTTCCTCTAACCATAGTGATGTTTATTGAATACCTGTCATTTCTCCAGCAGCATGTGCCAACAGCAGCTCACCAGTGCCAGGCTGCATGAAAACCCTTCTGTTTCCTATTCTCCAAGGGGCTCCGTTAGATCAACTACTCACCATACCCAATACACTGAAACCCATAAATTTGCAAATACTGCAGTCAAAATTCTTAACAGAAAACTGCACCCATTTTGCCCAACTTTGCATACTGAAAAATCACATGGTGAGAAGCATTTCTCACCATGTGTAAACCGTCAGTTTGATTTGAAATTAAAATTTTTGATTAACATGAGCATTTCTGAGCCTCCTGCTGGCAGCAGCCCTATTGCTGAAAAGTGACATGATTTGTGACACACATGCTGTACAGAAGCCCCATGCCAGCGATTGTTAAACCCATTTTCATTCTGCTTTAATACTGGTATGGCACTCAGGAAAAGAATATAAATATTCAGGGGGAAATGGGAGGGTTGTTAAATGCTAACACTCTTTTTCTGGGTGGCAAAGCAGTATTAAAGCAGCATGGAAAATGGCATGGGGCTCCTATAAGCCACAAGTCCTGTCTCTTTTCAGCAATAGGGCCCAGCAACAAGAGGCTAAGAAAAGTCCATATTAAGTACAAAACCTAACTCTCCTTGACATTTCATTTCAGTGAGAGATGCTTTTTGCTAATAAATGCTGATGGGCTATACACAGAGAAATGGGTGTAGCTTCATCCTAATCCCACTGGCAACTCCAGCATCAAAACCATGATCTCTCGTACCATAGGTATGATATTGTAGCTTCCATACTGGCCTATGCTATTTTCTCCTGTTTAGCTTGTTCCCCAATGATACAAATGTTTGACAGATGAATACTTAATTGTAAAGGATGGAAAGCAGAAGAAACTTCTGTGATTTTTAAGATTTTTAAGCCCTGGATTCTGATTCTTGTAATCACTGCAAATTGGTGAGGAAGATTTTCCTGAGTGTAACAATCTGTAAAGTGAGCATAAAAAAATTAGGACCTTTTGCGTTGACCTTTTTTTCAGGTCTGTGAAATTCTCATATAAAAGATAAAAGTACATTGGGGATTTTTGCAAACGTATGGGAGTGTTGCTACCACTAGCGTCTGACTCATCTGTGACACCTGCATATTTCTCAGGGTGGAGGATTTTTTTCCAGCAATGTAGTGTTCTGAATAAGTTTATCGCTAAACAAGTGTCGATACGATTCGTTTTTGACAAAAAAACAGCTTTGACAATTTCTACCCTCATTTCTCAACTCCAAACATTGTCTCACATGAACGCTCAGCTTCACTAGACTGTTTATTCCTGGTAAACACAAGAGCAAATTCTACTTGGTAAAGTAACACAACTAGAACACAACTAGAACGTCTTGTAATTATTAAAAATAACAAACACTTTGACTGATGAACGAAATACTGGGATATTTCAGAAGTCTTGGGGAAAAGTTCCAGGGGCACTAGAAAACCATGGATGAAATCCTGACCCCATTTAAGACAACGGCAAAGCTCAGGATTTCACCCCATATGAAAAACCAGCACAATAAAGTCTTGATGAAACTATCATGTATAGTCTCTATAGACATCTAGTTCTTTTAAATAAATCCTGTTTCTAAATATCTAGGTCACTATGTTGCCTAAATATACAAATAAACCCAGGAATAGTGTAATTATTTTAGGACCTATAAAAAACACCAAGTTTTATACTCCCTCTGCTGGTGGTAGCTAACTATATTCCCATAGTTTATATCATCATAAACAACATGCTGCAGAGCTATATTGACACAACTGATAAGGCTTGGAGTTGGGTTAAGGGAGTGTGAGGCACTGAGATCAAAGAAAATGAAAGCTGGCCCAAGATTTTTTAAAATTAACAGTGAAGGAAACATACGAATAACCTATTTGTTTACAATAGGTGGCAGAATTTTATTAGATAAATACAACGCAAGTGAGCAATCACCATACTTCAGGTGAAGCCAGGGAAGGAAACTCCTGCTCCCAGTTAGTTTTATAATATTGGTACATACCCTTGGGTCTCCATGAACTATTCCCTCTCCCCTTCCCTGCCTTTAACCTGTCTCCCTCATCACTACCTACAGTGAAATAAATGCTACTGAGACACCACGATAATAGATGTTTTAGAAATACCTGCAGTAGATTCAATAAAATAAAAAAGGACCTCTGGAAGATGGGCATTTGAAATGGAAACTAGGTCACATGGTCAGCCAGCTCCACATCTCCCATGGGCTTTCTCACTTTATTCAACATGATTATTTATGTGTTATGTGCTGACACTGTGCTCCACAATGTACAAAAGTGTCAAAACATTCACTGATGATACAATCTATATGAAGGTAATAATATACCAATCTCCTAGAACTGGAAGGTACCTTGAAAGGTCATTGAGTGCAGCCCCCTGCCTTCACTAGCAGGACCAATTTTTGCCCCAGATCCTTAAGTGGATTGAACTCACAATCCTGGGTTTGGCAGGCCAATGCTCAAACCACTGAGCTATCCCTCCCCCTATGAAATATAGTGCTGGATCTACCTGCAGTCATCACCAGTCCAGTCTTCAAAGTTGCCTTTCCAAAAGGCTACATTACTGTCATACTTTCTACACTGACAATAATTATTCCCTATACGCTGAGAAAGGTGTCCTATGGAACAATAGATTGCCTGTAGCAAACCACTTACACCAGGATAATATACTCATCTTCCTTGGAATAGAACAAAAGCCGTTCCAGTATAAGAATTACACACTCAACATTTAGGCTAAGTTCTACCCCTAAATCCTTACCAACTACCCCAAAATATAGGAACTTAATAAAATAAAAAACAAAAACCTTTCCCCAAGCCAAGTTCTGACCCTGGAAAAGGAGACGTGCCAGAGATTCCACGAATTCCACTATGGACTTTGCTATTGCTATTGATTTTACATGGAAGGCAGATAGTATGGTGCTGGGTGGCAGTATAAAACAGCCAGACCTCTATAAGCAAACAAAAAGGGACTTCATTCACAAGGCTCTTTACATTTACTCCAATTAGTTCAGTTTAAAACAGAATCTCTCCATTAAACTTTATAATGCAAAAATATCCGAATTTTTCTGGTCTTCCTTTGCCTGCATTATTGGAACCCAGAAATAAAAGGGAAAAATAATGACTGGTGAACTTTGGAAGATTTGGAGTTAAATTCTGAATGGATGAGATCCCAGCATTGCAGATTCTTATCTCAACCGTAACTGGAAAAACGGAACCTCTTAGGTCCGCAACATTGGACAAGATCTCTCATGAGAATGGGCTCTCTCAATTTATTCTGGACCTGAGACACAAAAAAAGAATTTAAAAAATGAACTGATTTTTTGTTAAATTTTCAATACTGGATTGGTTTGGGTAGAGTTTTGAATTTTTGGCAAAGAGTCATTTGAGGCGTAAAGTAGAAAGTTCTTACTGTACCCAAGCCAGCTTGCCGATCCCTAGAAAAACATTCTTCCACAAAATAGGAGGATATGAATGGTTCTTTTTCTTGGAAGCTAAATTATCTAAAATGAAGATTCTTCCTATATGAGAGAAGGGGAAAATGGAATAGGAGAAAGAACAAGACAGATTTTCTGCCTTCTTTCCCAACCCAAAACAATTCATTCATCCAAGTCACACCTCTTCTAGCAAGTAAATGCATAGCTTTTTCCTTTCAGGATAGGTCACTTAACTTTAAATCCTATTTTAAGCACAAGAGAGTGGATGGGAGAGAACTTGCCCTGGTTATAGGGACTTAGAAGCCAATGTTAGGGACTATCATTTAACATATACCCTTGCTTGGGAGAGAATTTGTCTTTCCTCCACACATCTTGTCACTCACATCATTCCTAGGGAGCTGATCGGTATTCTTATATTAATACCTGGCTGGTTCTTTATTTGAAACTTTAAAGGTAGTAAAAGCCAAATACTGCCGGATTATCCTTGGGTTCCTGTTCTTCATCCGGTTCAGTCCTGGGGTGGGATAATGATCTGTCACTGAGGTAAAATCATTACCCAGAAAATAATGCTGCAATGTTTCTGCTGCCCATTTCACAGGAAGATATTCTTTCTCAATGATGCTGTGTCTCCGTTCTTGTGGGAACGGTTTATAGATTGCATCATAATGGCAATAATAATAACTTACATTTATATAGTGTATGGGATATTCTATATTTCTGCCTCCTGTCAAAGGACTGGTCCCAGTCCCAGTCCCACTTCAAATGCATCACTCAGCACCATGACAGGCAAAGAGAGTCCCTTCCAATCCTGATATTCTATGATTCTATGATTCTAAGTCTGGACTCTAATACAGAGCCTGGACAGAGGTATGCTATACATCCTTAAAGTCAGAAGCAGGTGACCAAGTGACCTCATTTTTCCTAGTCTTTTCATGAGATTAGCTAAGGGGCCCTGCAATCTCAGAGAAATGGGGAATGAATCTCTGATGATAATCTGCCAGCAATAAGGAGCACACCTCTTTTCTGGTCCCAGGGATGGAAGCTGCCTGACTTCTTCTGCCTTGTTGACTTCCCAATGGATTAATCAATTCCCCGGGTCTCGCTATTGGCTAGTGCACAGTTACCACAGTTAACTCTGCCTTGGCAATCTCAGAAGCCCGTGTGCAGATGTTCCCCCCAACTGGCACTATTCACACCATCCTGTCTAAATAAACAGCACTATCGGCTGTATACTTCTGAACCTTGTGGTGTTCCCCTGTATCCCTGTAGCCTCGCTACCTCACTCCCTTTCCATACATTGAAATTGTCACTGCGAAACCATGTTCTCCTGCCGCTCAAACCCTTTCACTGGCTCATCTCCACATTATTTACACCAGGGAAGAGTTTAGCCCCTTTTTGTGTTCTGTCCTCTTTTTATTGGTATGGGAAGCATCATGAAAGCAAGTTCCTTGCTTTTAAAAGAGCTCAGGCTCAATTTACTCCAAGATTTCACTAGCAGAAACTTGAGTGCCAGGTGCTCAGCTAGGCAAAGCTAGCTTGCTCGGGGTCACCCTCTTGCTAACATGGTGAAAGATCAGAATTTGTCAGAAAATCCACCGTCAATTTCCTATGAACCAAGGATCCTTCTTTCATGCAATTATTTTTAAGAGTAAGGAACAAAAGAAAAGAAATATCAAGAACCTGTGATTTTGGGCTACATTCTCTATGGGTTTAACTGCTATAAACTGTTCACAATAAAAATATCCCTCTCTCCTTGGCTTCAGCAGAGTAATACAAGGAAATAATTTGGCCCATTGATTCCAAATGGATGGTGTCGACACTCACCCACAAGCCCCTCTTTGCAGGAACAGGAAGCCCCTATGCAGGGAAAACTACACATAGGCACAGGCACTAAATGCTCACAGTAAATTTTTTTAGAGGGTGGTGTGGTTTTCTCAACCCCTACACCTCCTCTGCCTGACTGAAGGCTGGTTCTACAAGCACCTTGCTGACCATGCAGGGCAGAGGGCTGAGAGGCAGAGTCCCAGGTGATCTAATGAGATACTGCACCATGGAAGTGTAATTTCTCACTCAACTGCCTCCTCCTAGAGAGAGGCAGAAGGGAGGCCTGGGGCTAGGGCTTACAGGGGGGTGAGGGGGGCAATATGACTGCAGGGGTATTGCAAGGTCAAAGTGCCAGTGAGCTCAATGGGAGAGAATGGAGCAGCTGAAACATTGGGCTGCTGACCATGTGTTTGTAAAGAGTAGAGAGACAGAGGAAAAAAATCTTTTGATTGCACTCAGCAGTCCTCTTTCCTATCCCATGCTGCCTTTCACTGGTGACAGGAGCATGGGCTAGAATCCCCACATTGCAGCATGTCTTTAGCAGAACACCTGTTTCTCAGAGAGGTGTGTCTGTGTGTGCGTAGAAGTGGGAGTACACAATGACTGGAGAAAGTGTGAGTCTCTCATTTGAAAATTAAAATATTAATTGGATCCTATGAAAATGGAATACAGAGGTGCTGTATATGAAAAACTGTCATCACATAATCACCTGTTTACTCACAAGTACTAAAGCGACTAAAGATTTACCCTAGCAAGTCACAGTGGGAAACTTTTCTCCTTTTAAATTTAATCTCTCCTGGTTTTGTTCTTCCACAGAAATATACCAGTTATCCAATCTGTGCTTCCGATCCACTTCTGTGATTCCTTACTGCACTGCCTGGAGGTGATAGTGTGAACTCTCTCAAGAATGCTAAGGCATTTTATAAATCATTTGGCATCAGCAGGATGGCGAGGGGGAAGGGGAATGGGGCAGCATAGTTTACAGCACATACTCAGCAGTAACTCCCAACTGTCAAACTTCCGCATTTTCTTCAGGTGCAACAGTGGTTAAAAAAATTTAAGACACAAGAAGTGAAACATACACCGTAAGTAGCACATTTAATCAACCAGCACCTGTCGACCACCACTGAGCAAAAATTTATCAGGAGACTATCACAACTCACGAGACGTTATAGGACTGAAGACACTGCACTGAAAAAAGAGAGAAAGTGAATAGCACTAACTGCTGTAAATAACTTGTAGCACCATTTTCAAGTTAGGTAACAATGGCATTGTGACGTTGCGCAGTCTATATGGGTTTATAAAAATTTAATAAGTGAATATAATGTAATTGAGATAGGCTTCATGCAAAAGGTCTCTTGTAAGGTTTCATTACAAAGCTTATAATCTACGGAGTGTAATCATCCTGTTTGTATAAATGTCCCACTCCTGTATCTGAAACTAGAAATATGAACTATAACTCTGAGGGCCTATTGTAATTATGTAAAGTGTGAGCCATTAATGGTGGTTTGGAATCTTGATGACTCCCATTAACTAGGACCACTGTCTGCAAATGGCTGTATTTTACCTATAAGTCTTCCTGTATACCTGTGTGCTGGCAAGTGGGTAATGAAGTCTTGCAGTGACATGTGATCATGTCACCTGAACTGGAATCCATCTTTAACCTGGTGTCTTTCCATGGAGAAGGAGGGGGTGGGAACCCAGAGAGGGACAAAGGATTCCCGTCTTATGCAAAAGATATATAAATGAGTGGAACAGAACAAAGTGGGAGCCATCATGAAGAATCCCCCTAGCTACCATCTGAGCTGGAACAAGAGCTGTACCAGGGGAAAGAATTGTGCCCAGGCCTGGAAGGTGTCCAGTCTGAGGAAAAAACTTACTGAAGCATCTCTGAGGGTGAGATTATCTGTATTCAGTTCAATTAGACACAGATTTGTGCATTTTATTTTATTTTGCTTGGTGACTTACTTCGTTCTGTTACTACTTGGAACCACTTAAATCCTACTTTCTGTATTTAATAAAATCACTTTTTACTTATTAATTAACTCAGAGTATGTGTTAATACCTGGGGGAGCAAACAGCTGTGCATATCTCTCTATCAGTGTTATAGAGGTCGAACAATTTATGAGTTTACCCTGTATAAGCTTTATACAGGGTAAAATGGATTTATTTGGGTTTAGACCCCATTGGGAGTTGGGCATCTGAGTGCTAAAGACAAGAGCACTTCTGTGAGCTGTTTTCAGGTAAACCTGCAGCTTTGGGGCAAGTAATTCAGACCCTGGGTCTTTGTTGGAGCAGACGGGAGTGTCTGGCTCAGCAAGACAGGTGCTGGAGTCCTGAGTTGGCAGGGAAAACAGGAGCAGAGGTAGTCTTGGCACATCAGGTGGCAGCTCAGAGGGGGTTTCTGTGATCCAACCCGTCACAGGCATAATAAAGAAATTTTGTTTACAAATGTGACGATCACCTAACCTAACCTCACTGCCCGCCATTGGCTGTTACTTTGTTCCTGGGAAAATATTTGTGAACCACTGCAAATAAAAGTCTCTCTCTTTTTCTAAGAAATGGATCTGGTATTTTTCCATTTCAGTTACATTACAGTCAGCCTTCAGAGAGGACTTTACTCCTAGATCTGCAGGAGGCAATCACCCTAAACTTTCTCCGTGTTACTTGCCTAGCATCTTCCATGTTAAGACTTCATTTCCAATGGCTGGACTGGGGGTTAAGTTGTCTTCCTTGGAAAAGATCCAACAGTAACGTCTACCTTCAGTAAAAAGGAATAAGGTTTATGGTCCCATTTTCAAAAACATACTCTGAAGTTGCACTTAAGTAGTTGCAGCCACAGTTTTTCACACTCAAGTTTTTACTTGTGCAAAAACTCAGACTTGTGCAATCAAATCCAATATTTTAATGTGCAAAAATTTGGGCACAAAATTTGGGTCTCCTTTGAAAATGTATCTTTTCTTTCCTACTAGGCAATGGAATACAATCACATAGTCATGGTGCATGAGCCAATCTTTACAATATGTTATCAAAATAATTGAATAAAAGCAGATTCCACTTATGAAAGCAGGTTTAATCCATTCTCTTACTTCACCACATACCCAAACCATCTCGGTATGTGAGATGATAACTTACATTTATATAGTGAATACATTGATTTAGGATCCAATAGAATAACTCCCATTTACATTACTGGAGTTGGATCAGACCCTTAGCATGTGAGTGACCATGGCTCCCTTCAGTGGCTGGCCCAGCAGCCACAACAGCTTGCTATTTACAGCTAATCAATTATACTTTAGCTCACGTGGTAGAAGTCTGTATTTTTGATGTTGAAGATCCCAGGTTTGATTCCCTAATAAGGATCATGGAGTATGTAGGGAAAAAAGGGTACAGTTCATTACAAAGTAACAGCCCTGGAGGGACTTGAATTTCTGAGGACATCAGATAGCAAGGAGAAGCTTGTTTTAACAGGAGCAATGCATTCCCTAGTGGCTGCCTGAGAGATCGACAGCCTGCTACTCTCAGTTAAATGAATTCTCCTCTAGCCTTAGTGTTATGGGCCTCTGTTCATCAAGCTGAAGGCCCCAGGTTCAATCTCTCCACTGTCAACCCTGGCATCTGTATGTTTGAGGCCTTGGTCTGTTATGGACAGCTCCTCTCATCCAGAAGGATGCAGCACTTTATTAAACGATTTACAAGCGTAGTCTCGGATATGCACTTTTTATATCCACTGACTTCAGTGTATATATGATGACATTATTTGTCCCATAATGTGTTTCATATGTGTATAATAGAGGCATTGGGAGTTATGTGCGCATACCTGGGAGCAGAATTCTATTCTGACATCCACAGGGTGGATCTTGCTTCTGGTATTCTGATCTTTGAGTGTAGAACTCTCATTGACCTCAACAATAGATGTGCATTGCTGTAAGGAGGGAATAGTGCTTAGGGGTAGTGGTAGGGTGGCTAATGGAAATGAGGATATGGAAGTAGAAATTACTGTATCTGAGGTGGAAGTCAAACTCTAACAGCTTAATGGGACAAATCGGGGCGGGGGGCGGATAATCTCCATCCAAGAATATTAAAGGAACTAGCACATGAAATTACAAACCCAATAGTAAGGATTTTTAATGAATCCATAAATTTGGGGGTCATACACCATGACTGGAGAATTGCGACTACAGTACGTATTTTTAAGAAAGGAAAAATAAGTGATTTGGGAAACTACAGGCCCATTAGTTTGACCTCAATTGTATGCAAGGTCTTGGAACAAATTTTGAAAGAAAAAGTAGCTAAGCACATAGAGGTAAACAGTAACTGGGATAAAATACAACATGGTATTTACAAAAGGTAGATCATGCCAGACCAACCTGATCTCTTTTGTTGTTAAGATAACTGATTATTTAGACAACTGAAATGCAACAGATTTAATCTACCTGGATGTAAGTAAGGCATCTAATACAGTTCCACATGGGAAAATATTAGTTAAATTGGAGAAGATGGGGATTAATGTGAAAACTGAAAGGTGCATATGGAACTGGCTAAAGGGGAGACTACAACAGGTCATACTGAAAGTTCAACTGTCAGGCTGGAGGAAGGTTACTAGTGAAGTTCCTCAGGGATCAGTCATTGGACCAGTCTTATTTATCAATTTCTTTAATGACCTGGGCACAAATAGTGGGAGTGTGCTAATAACATTTGCACATGACACAAAGTTGGGAGGTATTGCCGATGAGGAAGAGGACCAGAATATCATACAAGGAAAACTGGATGACCTTGAAACATAGAGTCATAGAAATGGGATGACATTTAATTGTGCAAAGTGCAAGGTCATGCACTTAGGAACTAACAATAATTTTTTTGGGGTATAAACTGGGGATTTATCAGGTGGAAGTGACAGAGGAGGAGAAAGACCTAGGTGTATTGGTTGATCACAGGATGACTACGAGCCACTAATGTGATGCAGCTATGAAAAAGGCTAATGCAATCCTAGGATGCATCATGCAAGGTATTTCCAGTAGAAACAGAGACGTATTAGTACCATCATACAAAGCACTGGAACGATGTCATCTGCAATATTATGTGCAATTCTGGTCTTCCATGTTTAAGAAAGATGACTTCAAACTGGAACAGATGCAGAGAAGGACTACTAGGATGATCAGAGGAATGGAAAGCCTACCTTATGAGAGGAGACTCAAAGAGCTTGGCTTGTTTAGCCTAACCAAAAGGCTGAGGGTAGATAAGACTGCTCTCTATAAACACATCAGACGGATAAACACCAGGGAGGGAGAGGAGTTATTTAAGTGCCAGTGTTGACACAAGAACAAATGGATATAAAGTGGCCATCAACAAGTTTAGGCTTGAAATTAGATGAAGGTTTCTAACCATCAGACGAGTGAAGTTCAGGAACAGCCTCCCAAGGGGTGCAGTGAGGGCAAAAAACCTAACTGGCTTCAAGACTGAGCTTGATAAGTTTATGGAACGGATGGTATGATGAGACTGCCTACGATGGCATGTAGCCAATCAGCAACTGCTAGTACCAAATATCTCTAATGACCAATGATGGGACTATAGATGCGGAGGGCTCTGAGTTACTACAGAGAATTCTTCCCCACATGTCTGGCTGTTCGGTCTTACCCAAATGCTCAGGGTCCAACTGACTGCAATATTCGGAGTCAGGAAAGAATTTTCCCCTGGGGCATATTGGCAGAGATCCTGGGGGAGGGAGGGTCACCTTCTTCTGCACTTCCTCTGTCACTTGCAGGTTTAAACCGGAGTAAATGGTGGATTCTCTGTAACCTAAAGTCTTTAAATCATGAACTGAGGATTTCAGTAACTCAGCCAGACATTATGAGTCTATTACAGGAGTGGGTAGGTAAGGTTCTGTGTCTTGCATTGTTCAGGAGATCAGACTAGATGGTCATGATGGTCCCTTCTGGCCTTAAAGCCTATGAGAATGTGAGGAACACATTATTCTATTCAAATTGTAATTAGCAAAATATCATAGATTTTTATTTACGTAAGAATTGGAGTCTACAAAAGAACTAAGCTGAGTGTGAAGAGATGAATCTAAAGTAAGAGATAATTTCCAAAACCGTCCAACTATAAGTGGATAACCTATGCACTTTTTAAAGGTGGTTGTGACCCACTAAGCAGTTCCAGTGGATGACCAGAAGCACAAGCATTAACAGTAATGTAGCTCCTTAACATAGGGTGTACTGCAAAGGACAAGTCAGATAACAGCACGTTGCAACGTTTAAGTCAAAGCTGCAGCTCTGATTTTTCATGGCAAACCATCCTGCACCTTCCCGGTGCCTCAGGAACAGACTAAATGATTATACACATGCCCAGCTTAGAAAATAAAGGACCTTCAGGAACCACTGTCTTAAGCACAGTAATGTAAGACTTGGATCAGTGGCTTCCTTTATGACAAGGTTGCTCACACGACAATCACCCTCTTAGCATTTTTTAAGTCAATCACAGGGCTTTTTATAAGAGGAAGTGTAAAAAAGGATGATAGGGAAGAAAGCAGTATAAACATTTACACACACCTCTCTTAGTGGAATCCAGCTAAATGAATGTCAATTAATGAATACTTCTGATAAATGACTGATTTCAGAGTCTGCTTTTATCTACAGATCCTGTATTTAGAGTTCATGCCTTTTAAATTAATACATGAAAAAGGAATTAAACTGCTAATTATCATATTTCATTGCGGTTCATAACACTTTCATCAGACCTGTTAAATGAAGGAGTCAGTTCAGTGGAGGAAGCTAAACTATACAAATTTATGGCAAGGGTGTATCAGGCTGACAGGTTGGTAGCACAACTCAGGAGATTTGTGAGGAGTAAAAAGTTCACATTTTGGACCAAACGCTCTGGCTTGCAGGGTTTGTTATATTTATACAATCACAAAAATAAATAAAAGTAATTTTGCAGCAACCAAAACTTGCTCTTTGTCTTAAGTTACAGGCATATGGAAATTCTAACACCCACAGATAAGCTGGAGGGTTTTTTTCTTTTTGTGGGTTCCCCCTTGTTTTCAAACATTCTAGCCTTTTCCCTTAATAAGCCCTCCTCTCCACTTGGCAGAAAGTTTATATGAAAGCCAGAACCACAAATTAAACCCTCTTCCTAGTTGCCCGGCTTCTTGGAGGGCTAGTGTGGTATCCTAGAGCATCACTCAGCTTGTGGTCTGCCCAGGTTATGGCTGTTACATTGATTAAATAAAACTCTCAGCTGTGAATTGAATAACAAGCGTTTCATGAAAAATTTTGTGTTCAGCATACAAGTTGTTTAGTGGTGAAAACTGGGAAATTTTCACAGCTCTAGCTCAGTTCTGAGGCCACTGAGTACTGGGAGCACTAAGGGGTGAGAATAGGCTGGTGTTAGAGTGGAAATACCTCTTATAGATGAGCTACAACAAAGCTGAAGAGCTGACGGTCCTGGTACTTCTCCCTGCATGCATGTGGCTGGGGAGGAAGCATAGAACGAGTGGAGACTTGGCTTTCCTCTGACGCTCTGGTCAGCAGAGTTGGGCTGGCGAGGGAGTGAGGGGGCTATGGTTCAGCAGCAGATCTCACACACTCTGGGAACAAGTTGGGGAGTAAGGAAGGAATCCTGAGTCTTTGAGGCAAGATTCCTTGTCAGGAGGTGCTTCTGGGGCATCACACCTACAAGCTGCCCTCTACCCAGGGCGAGTGCTATCTTAATGCTGTCTGGGTCTGTATAGATACATGCAGAACGGTATGGAAGCTAGATACTGAATATAAATAAGTCTTGAAACGAGTTAGAGTAATTGCAACTTTATTTATACACTTTGCCCACTGGAAAGGTTCACCACCCTTTTGCTGTACACACATATGGCGAAATAAAAACATGCAGTCCAGCCACATTTTCATTGCTCCTTTTCTTTGCGGCATTCAGACGAAGTGTAATGAACGTTTCATGTCTTTCAAGCACTGCTTTGTTATGCTATAAGCATTCATTTCATGCTTTGAATATTTCCTGTCAGACTTTCCTCGGATGATTTGGGGGGGTGGGGGGTTGGGCAGAATGCTTTGGTTGTGAAGGTTAATGGTTATAAGCAGTGAAAACTGAAGTCCTCCGTCAATCCTCAAGTATTAAATACTGCAGGTCACTGATGAGGCAAGATTCCCTAGTTGGCCCCCGTAGGGTGTCAGAACTGACCCTTACTGACTATCTCATATCATGCTGGTTGACTGTCAACATTCTTCAAAGCTGCCAAAACAGGGTGTCCTCGACAGAGTGCCAGCTAATGATAAGTAGGCTAAATTGTGAGCAGAGAGTGTACCCATTAACACTGGAAATTAAAAAAGTTGTGCAATAAAATCTGGACCACAACCTCATTTGACTTTGGACATGAATCTCACTGAAAGTATGGCAATACAGGAGAAAGACAAGTGCTTTCTTTACTAGACTGTTTAGATACTTTTTGCAGAAGGTCCATGAAACTGGCTGGGAAATGGAGTTAGATGCAGCAAGAGTTTTGGTTCTAGAGTGTTACAATTAAAATTCTATTCATTTTGTTTTGTGTTAAAAATGAGAATCTGGGCTGCAATCTACTTGAAATGAAACAGGATGAAAAAAATGCAGGATTCACAGCACACTTTTATAAGCACAGCACACTTTTTGTGGCCAAGTATGCCCACATGTTTCTTTGGAACCATATGAAACATGGACTCTAAGGCTCACTACAGACAACTGATTCCATCTTTCCCATAAATAAATAATAGTGTAAACTGTAATGGACATAAAATAGAATTTGCCTCAAATCAAACTTTCATTAGCTAATGTCTACTTCTAGACTGAAATGTCCTACTATAGTCACTCTGTAGAAAGGCACACTGAACAACTGCACCAAATCTCCACTTTACAGAACAAATTCTACCATAACTTTACAACCTGACAAAGTCACCTGTATAACCTAACTGAAGCCAATGGTATTTTAAGGGGTATGAGTCTGTGGACAATTTGGCCCAGAGTCTATACACAGGTTTTTTCAAACAAGGTGAAATTATCACTGATCTTCTACTTTACCCCCAAGCTAGCAAATTCATTGTTGTAAGTACTTACTGATGAGAAGTTAATTTCAGTTTGATCTCTGAGCTTGGGATGATTTCTCAAATGCTACTTTATAGCATGAGAAAAGCAGCTTTCCATATTCATACAAATCCAACCCAAATGAGTCTCTAAACAACAACAACAAAGCTGCTTCTATTGTATCATGCCAAATGCAACTACCACTGAAAGAAAAACTTTCTCTGCAGCCTCCAGGTATATCCTGGAAATGAGGTGCTTTAAGAATGTTAGTAGGCTGACATGAAGCACTTTTTAACTGTATTAGTTTTCATTTCAACATGTGTTCAACTGAATTAGAGTAAAGTGGTATGAGAGTGGGTTCAACATGTAAATGCCATAAGAGTGGCTCTTTGATTTCATCAGTGTCTCTTTAGGATATTGATCTGTGTTCTACGACACAAAAAGGAAAAAAAGATGATAATCATGCACAGCAATGAAATTACTGCAGGTTTCATGGGAGGAGAGAAAACGAGATGAAATACTAGAACAAGTATATCAAGAGGCAGAGCTTTTAAGAAGACCTTTACCTCACTCAGTTAAAAAGAACAAAACGTTTTTCTTCCATGTATTATACTGTAGCTAGAGTAAGGTCCTTCTAACAACATAACAGGTAAAAATGGAAGATGTTAGGTAACATTTTCAAGAGCGCCTAAGGGATGTAGGAGCCTCTTAGGAGCCTCAGAATCTATCTCATTGAATGTCAATGACACTTAGGCTCCTAAGTGCTTATGTCACTTTTAACAATGGGACTTAGGCCAGGTCTACACTACAGACCTATATCAGTATAACTACATTGCTCAGGGGTGTGAAAAATCCACACTCATGATCGACACAATTATACCAACATACTCCCTCCCCCCCCAATGGAGACAGCGCTATGTTGTTGGGAGAGCTTCTCCTGCCGGCATATCTACTGCCTTTCAGGGAGGTGAATTAACTACACTGATGGGAGAAGCTCTCCCGCCATTGGCAGAGGAGCGACTTCACTACAGCACTATGGCGGCTGTAGCGCTGTACATGAAGACAAGCCCTTCGGTTCCTAAGGCACTTTTGAACATTTTACCCATCCAGATAAACTAGAGAGTAACAAACTCCAGATTCTTCTTGTACTCCCTGAATTCAGTACACTTGGGGCTCAGCCGAGGCAAACTGCTCATGCAGACCCTCTGAATGGCATAATGCCTCCAGGGCCATGCAGGAAGCAGTGTGAGGTGCTTCTTCCTATACCTGCTCTATGGATGCCAGTGAACCCTGGCTGCTGCATACAGAGACCCTTCCCTCACCCAGTCATGGACCTTCCAAATAGCACTGCACTCTCTTGCACCTACAGACATATTATATCTGTCCTGAGCAGCCTTGCTCAGGGAAGGGGGAAGGGAGTGCAGAGAGTTCCCTACATCCATCCCATCCCCACTTCAACCACACACATTATGAGGGGCCACAATTTGTTCCACTGTGGTTTTAAGCACTGAAAAGTTGGTACATGGTATTTTTCTAAAAACGCGTTTCTTTCATGTTTAATACCCAAGACCAGCCCTACTTGAATGGCAATGTTTACAAGTTCAGTCTAATTACAGCAGGGTTGAAAAACGTGTTCAGTGAGTTGCTTCACATCTTTGTTTGGTCTTTTTTAATGCAATGAAGAACAAAGTGCATTTCATTACCTGTGGTGATATGAAGATACTTGCAGCTCAAAGCATGAAGAATGCATTAGAATGAAAATATCTGATTTGGGCATTAAATATTTTATTTGTTAGATAAAAATCTCCCCTCTACGGATTTTGTATGAGCAATGTATTCGGCACATGCTGGTAATCAGATTTTTCTTTTCTTTCTTCTTTTTTTTTTTTTTTTAAAGGCATGGCTAAATAAAAGTCAGAAGAAAGCTAAAAATTAACAAATGAAAAGGAGAGTTAATGATCCACTAATGGACAGCTATAGGCTCCGTCTCTAGCCAGGGGCGGTTGAGAAGGAACTGAGGATGGTTAGCCCATGTGTGCTGGCTAGCCTCGTGGCGCAGCACAAGAAGAGTGACAGTGCATGTTGTGGACCCAACAGACACTGCTACCAATGTTCTCCGATCGGCAGTGCAGGTATGCACACACATCTACAGTGGAACACCCACAGGGACACTACTCAAAGAATAAACTGTTTTCCTCTTTAACAAGTCCAGTGTCTTCATGCGTACCTTGCTGCTGAGAGCTATTCCAATCTCCTTTTCCAAAGGCCGTTGAAGGACATGGTCAGAAGAAGCCAATCCACTGTTTGAGTTTTCTATTGGTCAGATCTACACCTATCGCTTTTTCTTATTCATGTGTGGAGAGTCTGTGTAATGTTGGAGAGACCTCTTTCTGCTCCAACTAGTCAGGCTGCGATGTATGCCTGGATGAAGATATCAACCAGCTCTGAATACAAACAGGAGGGAGCCAAGGACTAAATTTGGTGTTGGGAGAGTCATGATGGTTTTTTCTGCTCTCCTTCATATACTTTGCCTTTTACCAATCCGAAGATGAAACACATGATTTTCCCTTCTCTCCATTTTAAGCTTTCAATTTCCTTCTTTATCTGGTTAGGATTTAATCTGGGGATTTCCAGAGAAGACCAGGAAGAGGGTCCTGTGATGGCTACAAAACACTTGTTCACCTCTTTGCTGGATCTCTTGAAAAACAATTTCTTTCTTTGGGATTCTGTTAGTTGTAGCAGGGCTAATAGCGTAAGCCGTTGCCTGAAACTGTGTCTTAACAAAGGCTAAAGAAAAGAAATGAGGGGCAGGGGCTGATTTGGAAGCAGTTGGCACCAAATATTTTTCTGTCTGCTAACTCTGTCTGAGTGATAGCAACCATGAAACCCACTGGAGAAAATGGATGGCTCTAAATGCAAGAGTAATTATTTGCATTAGCTTTAGTTTAGTGAAACTTAAATGGATGATTCTTCCTAAAGCAACCTACAGAATTTTAAACAATGAATTAAAACTTACTGTAGAAGACCTTGTTTTTCAGGGCTATATAGCTGACCCTTTTGAACCTACATTACTCAAGCTATGCAAAATATATATGTATAATAAATAACTTTAGAATTTATGGAGTGGAACAGAAAGGATATTAACAGGCAAGCAGAGGGGCTGTGCAACCCTCAGAAGGCTTTTAAAGATTTATTTTTTAAAATGAAGGAATGTGTGCATGTGAGGGGTAGTACTCTTGATACGCTTGTAGACTCCTTACAGAAATCCATGCAATATGATCCAAAATCTGTCCTCAATCTGGTTGCTCTGCCGTTGACTTCAGTGGGAGCAGAATTATCCCACTGCTGTTTTATTTGTTTTTTAAGACATTTCCCTCTCTGTGGGCACAACCCAACTGCCACTAAAATTAGTGGTGAGACTCCCCCTGACTCCAGAGGTATTTGGGTTGGGGTCTATGGTAGCGGTCTATGGCAAGTGTGGAACAACACAATGAATATTTTTTCTGTATGCACTTTATGTGTGCAGTTCTTCATTTTTTAAAGCCTGCAGTTTGGCTTTCAGCCTGGCATTCAGCAGATCAGAACTGCAGGGCTATGTTGATCTCCATGCTGGGTCAGGTACACTGCAAGCTGTGGACTGTGTGTGCACTGAGAATGAACTCAGCATCAACCTGGAGGGATCAGGCAAACCGCAACTAATCAGATACAAGGATTCTGTTATAGTGGGGAAAAATACCCATTACTAAAACTGAGAGAGAGAATAATTTTCCTGATTATTTTTAAGGAAAAAAGTACTATTGACAAGTCACCAGTGACATTCCAATAATTCATTAAAGTTTGTTTTACAAGAAGCATTAAGGCTCCAGAACTGACATATTTAGTGTTACTGGGGTTTGACACATTTTATATTATTCACTGTCATTGCTGCTTTTTGGGGTGGCAGTTGTGAAATGTGCTTCCTTAAGACTGAGCACTGCACAGTAAGGAGAACGGTTGTTGAGAAGCTGCAAAAGAATATCAACTAGACACAAATAATAACAATAGAACACCAAAGTCAGAAGGATTCGGGGTGCCTAGCAAAGTCTAAATTAAAATGTGACCTAATAAACAGAGGCAACATATTAAAAAAAAAATTCAGAACTGGCAGAACAGATTTCACAGTTTAGTCAATTCATCTCCAAACCTGGCAATCTTTTTGCAATAAATTATAATTGTTGTAAAACAGCACTGATAAGAGAAGCTAGACACCGTCATTCAATAGTCAGAAAAATGTTTTCAGATGTTGTGGCTAGAGATGAGCAGAATAAAGGCCCTCAAATCTGAAACCTTTCAAATTTCAGAAGGAGAGAAATAGTGATCCAGAATGCTAGACATCTCACCACATCACCTGACACCATGAGATTTTTAGAGTGTGATGCTGAAATGTCCTGAGAAAAGCTCTTAAGATTTTGATATAGTTGAATATAAACACTAGCTCTATTCTGCCTTGATCCCTAAACTCTAACTCTGAACTCTAATCCAAATGGAATCCAGATCTCAGCACCACCATTTCTATCTTATCCCTATTTGTGACTTGTTTATTTACTAGTCAAGTATTCAATATAAACATTCAAAACATTAAAGGAAACAGTGACGTACCATAAAGAAGAGAGGCAGCAATAAAAACACACCAAATCAAAAAGCAATCTCATGGATTTGTTAAAGGGAAATGAGAATCTCTCTTATATATATAGAAATCCGATATGAGAGAGATTTTTAATGCCCCCATAAGTGTGAAAGGGGCTTTAGATTGTAAGCCCTACAGGGCAGACGTTACAAGCCTCTTTTCTGTGTTTAGACAGAATCCAGCACAATGGGGCCCCACTCTCAACCGGGGCCTCTCGATGCTACTACAATATATACACTTACTACTAATAATTATAAGTACCATTTTTAGAAACATCAGAAAAAAATTCAGAATAACCAGGGATTGTCTCAGTTTCAATTATCTCCAGTGTTGGATGCCATCATTTCTTGATTCCAAGCTCTAATGAAAATAATTCTCGGTAGTAACAGAAGGTACAGAATTTCAATTGCCAAAGGGGCCATAAGAGATGCTAGGCTGTTGTTGTTGGGTTGTGTTTTTTGGGGGGCGGTGTTTGGGGGAAAGAGAAGGGCATTGTTTTTACCTCAAGCTCTTCCTTTTGTATCTTCATCTATCTTTTCACATACAATCCCCTAGCTCAATTACTGACAGCAAATGCTTCTCTGGGCCCTTTTACAATGGAAACCAGCCGTGATGGCCCTTCCATGGGTTCAATTCCACACAGCCATTACTTCTACTTAGAAACTGTCCCACCTCAGAGAACACTAGTACCTGCTCACAGCAGGGACCTTATGGCTTAGCCTTTCTCAATGGGACTTCTGTGCTTAGGACTCCCTATTAAAACAATGCAGCAGTCTCACTGCAGTATTCTTAAAATTCACAGCCATGGGCCTGCTTTCTAATAAAGTTGAATAGCTGTCTTCAGAAACAAGCTTTAGAAATAAAAGTAAAAAAAGAAGCAGCAAATTAAGATTTGAGTCCTACTGCATCTCTTCTCTCCATGTAATACTACCACCTTCTCAGAAGCATGCCAATGAAAATATAGACAGCTCTGAAAAAACTTTAACTCAAGAAGTGGTTAATAGTTTGAGTGGCTGCTGTGTTCATAGATTTCCAGTCCTGCTTCAAGAGTATCAGTGCTTCAGGAGGACTGCCTGTCAGTTTTACTGTGTGTACTTTTTAGGGGCAGAGAGAAGTGGTCACAGAAAAATTATAGTACTCCAAAGCGACTGTTTTGTTTTGCAGGACGATTTGAAATCCCGCAATCTAAAATGATGAGCTGGACAGACACCGTGAGTCAGGTACTTCAGAGTGTTCCGTTATCATGAAAACATCAATAAACAAAACGACGTTAAAAGCACACAGATAAAAATGAAAGTAATGCTGTAGGCACCCCCTAGTGGGTCATGACTCATGACCCACGGATTGAAAGCCTCTGCTACAGTGAAATAAGCCCCAGTGCTGCATGCAGCAGGCTCTCTGACAGCATCCCCCTAATTAAAACAATTTTTAATGGAATAAAGATCTCCCTCCAGGATTGTAGAGACAAATGCTACTCTAATTTTGTGAAACCATGGCATTTAACTATGAAGAAGATGCACCATTCATTTGCGGAGCTCTCTAGTCGATTGTTCAAAGACTGAGTCTTTACATACTAGACATATGCACTTATTACTTGAAAATGAAAATCCTTGTAAACACGGATTATTATAATATTCCAAATTAGCAGCAGGTAAGAACTTACCATTTTCTGGCTGGTCCTTAATATCAGCTTCACTTGGCTGGCTGGGACTTTCAGATTGACTTGAATCTGAAAAACATAAAATACAGCCAAAAATTACAGGGTCTGCTGTGGAAAGTAGATCACAGGCGCCAGACTTCCTTAAAAGGTTGAAAGTACAAGCTAAGGACAGGAATGTTGCACTAGGACATGACAATGCTAAGAGGCCAGTGCCCTGGTCATATTTATGCTAGGAAGAAACTGTATCTTGTTTACATCATTGCATGGAGTGTTCAGTCTGTGCATTAGCATAAATTAGGCTTAGAGAAATATTCTCTTTAGAGGAAGCCTGATTTAAACTGCTTTTCTACATTTTTTTATAATGCAGTTTGTACGTTGCATACAAACCTGAGACTTAATCCAGAGTCAAAACATATTTTTAAACTGGCATATAACAGTAACTAACTATAAAAGTGATGCTTACTAACATGTTCTGATTACTGTCTACATGCTACAGCAACAGAAATTCACAATACAGATAGAAGACCTGATTCTCATCATGCTTTCACTGCGGATACATTGGTGTAGCACACTGAAATAAATGGCATTATTCCTCATTTACATGGTGTAAAGCGAAATCAGATGCTGAACCAACGGCTTCAGAACACGCACCAATAATGAGTTCTACAGGTTCCTACTTAGAAGTCGCCAATTATCCTACTAATATATTTGCCTGAAACAATAAAATGACCCATAAGATCATATCTGTTGATGTAGGTTTGTTAATCTACATTCACTTTCTTTTGTACTAAAAAGGTGCTTTTAGTTAAAAAATAAGGATTTTTAGCAAAAGCTTTGGGTAAACAAGATTTTTGTTTCATAATTATTTTTAACTATCTGCTCTTCAAATTGGAAAAAACGCTTTATATGTGTAAAAAATATTTTCTAAAGAAAAACTCAACCTCTTAACTAGGTTTTCTTAAGATCAACAGAAATATTACAGAGTTAAAAGAAATCACACTTTATCAGTTTTGGGTAAAAGAACAATTTCGGATAAATTTAAACCTTTTAAAAAGTTTTAACTCAAAACACATTTAAGGAATGAAACCATTTGTTACTGTATAAAAAAAAAATCTACATTTGTGGTAAACCTATTTCCTCACTTCACCTTGACTGTGCAAGGTTTAGAATTAGCTGTCTGAAATTGGACTACATTTCAGCACGAAGTCAATGCAAGATCAAAAGGTCATGACACTTAACTGTGATTAAATTGAAAATCTTACTTCTATTGCAATAGAGTGATAACACCACCCTTTCTATTTCTTTGAGGTATTAATAGCACTGAAAGAAGCAGCACTACTAGAGACCTTGGGTCAAGCAATGCTAATTTATTGCTTTTAAAAGGCCCCTGCTTTTAAGCAAATGAAGATTTTAATTACCACTGAGTACTACAAAGAAAATGCCTATTTTAAATATTTTTTAAAAATTTACCTGCTACCCTATCCATTAAATATTGTGATAAAGCTTAAAGAACAGTTCTGTATAAATTAAACACTACATCTAATAAAAGGTGCACACAACATAATTTTCATCAAGTTTGTAACATGAACATTAAAAATGTTTAGTATCCAGGGTAGATATCTGTAGTTAAAATCAACGTGAAGTTCAGCTAAAAAAACTGACAATGTGATATCCCACAACATTACTATCTATCTCTAAGAACTATCTTCTCCTCCAGCTTCTAAATGTATTATTTTAATCATTTCCTAAAGGAAGCTTGACAAAGATCTTAAATTTAAACTTTGTCGCTAACATTTTATTTTAAATATCAACTCTGTGGTTAGCATTATCTCTAAACTCAGATCCTGGTTAGCAGATAGTCCATATAAGCCTATCCTCAGCATTGCCATATTCTGGACACCATATTTTGACAGAAGTTTTTTGTTTTTGGTACCACAAAGGTTAAAAATCCAGTCAACATTCAAGGACTAAATCAACATATTTAATTGCATAGGACATGCATTATGTTTCTTTTCCCCCACCAAGTCATTGTTCAATCACTGTTTGACCTTTACAACTAAAATTATGTTAAAATGTAGTAAAAATATGTATTTTTTAAAAACAGACAGTAAAGAAATATGGAAATAAGATGAATAACTAAAAAAATATTTTAAAAGTCATTTAGACGGCAGCGGGAATGGCCGATCACTAGTACATGCAAGGATGCCAAGCTACGAGCTGGCACCCTTCTGATACCCAGTGTGGCACCTTCGCTCTTCATTGATGCTCCATATCCTGTACTCGGCACAGAAACTCAGACTTTCTCTCTGGATGCTGAGATACAAAGAATGCATTTTTGTATATGTTTAGCGCCACGCTCCAGACACCAGAATTAGTGGCAAGACAGAGAGTGAGCCCAGAACGTTTGTTAGCATATTGAGTCTTGAGTTTTTTTTCACATTTAGCTACAAATCCTATTTTTCTGCAACCCTCGCCTCATGTAAAAAATACCCCAAAAAACTATAGTGTTTGCAAACGGGCAAAGGAAAATAAAATGCAGTAAAATGTGTTTTTAAAAATACAGTGATACAGATCATCTAAGGCTCCCCAAAATACTAACTGGGCAAAAGTCTGCTCAGAATTGTCATGCAAGGTACCGTCTCATGGAAACCCCTGATAAGAACACTGAAGAAGGCACTTAGCCAAAATGTTTCTATGCAGAATTTTGTTTCCCTGGTTTTATTCAGATGCTGCAGATTGATCTGGCACATATAAATGTGCCACCACACAATTAAAGGATTGGCAAAATTCAGTGCCATTGTATTTTATAACCTTGTCGAGGACTACATAGTTTTTGTTCACAGCCCACCTCACTTTTTCCTGAGTTAGCAATAGCTTGCACAATTTTTCATTTTGATTAAGGAAACTTTAAAACCCCAGCTTTCTGAATGTTTCATGTTTTGTGGGTTCTGATATTGTGGGAGGGATATCAGTCCTGCTGAGCCCGTTAGCCAAACAGGTGACTAGAGAAATAAATTAATTTTTGTCCATACATAATAGATATAAATGAAAGACTGTTTTATAAGTATTTGCATGAAATCAATAAAATCACTTATTATAAAGCAGTTTAACAATGCATTTGATATTCTCTTTATGTATTTGATAGCTGCTTCCCACAATACACTATATACACTTTATGCCTATTTTCTTTAGCAGCGACACTGCCAGTTAAATTCTACCACCTGCAATAATTAGAGCCAGTGAAAAACATACAAAACAAAATATACAGTAGATGGGAGCCCCTCTTGAATCCAGGGCCCCCTGCGGCAACGAGTTTCATTGGTGCTTGAAGCTAGGGCTGGTAGGAAGCCAAAGAATCTCTATATTACAATAAAGTGCATGTTATTAAGGGGTGTATTTAAATGATTTCAGATGGAGTTGGAAACACTATTAGGATTGCTGATTTTTTTTTAAATCCAGGAGTTTAGTTTTATGTTTAAGGAAGCTTAACCTTGAATAGTGCAGCATTTTTTAGTTTAAAAAAAGCCCACCGATAGAATTTTAACCCTAAAGTAGCTAGAGTTTGCATGCATGAGAGTACACTTGGGTTACTGGACTAGCGGTGCTCAGATGGGGCTGATATCAATACTCATTACAGGGAAAGAGAATAAAAGGCATTTTGAAGCTATATTATTCTGTATCTCCTGGAGCCAACGATTAGTGAGGGTGAAAAAAGACAAAATGGGCCAGATTTTCTAAAGCAGCCTCTGATATTGTGGATCAGGCCCTTAAAAACATGCTATCCCAATACAACAGTGGGCGTTATATGGAAGAGCTAAGTCTGATCTTGAACTTGACCTCAAACTGTGGACAGGCACGGTCCTTTAGCTCAAGCAGGAGGGATTTGGGCTTTCTGACGCTGATGGTCCTGGGTTTCATGATTCCCACTGTAAATTGTGGTGCCTTGATGTGTGTGACCACAGATTCACTACAGTGTAGAAAAAGGGCTTGTCGTGATGTGTGCCATTGAACAGATGTGATCCATTGTTTGGCAACAATAAAAAGGAAATATGAAAGGTTCACTGAAAACTCTGGGTTCTGGGTGGTAGCAACATCAACAGACTAACACTGCAGTCTTTACTTGTAGACAAGGAAGAAATAGACCTGAAACAGAGACACAGAGGTATCCTGCTTCCTCACAGAAAATGACCATAGTTTTACCAACTGCTTATGCAGTTTGATAATCAAAATACACTTATCCACTTACCACTACTACACTACTTATAATTATGCTACCTTGGAGAGGCAAGACATTTTCTTGGAGAGGTATTGTATGGTAAACAGAAAATCTCCTCTAACACTTTCATTCAGGACATGCAATGTTCTTCCTCTCAGCGTTTCCTGTTTGAATCTAGGCCTTAAGCGACCTATCTTGGCTATCTGGTGTTCTATGTTAAATGAATTAGTAGGTGTCAGATTAATTCCTACCAAATCAGTGTCCTCATCACAACTGAACCCTTGTTAGTGGTTTCATCAGAGAAGCCAATGTGTGAATGGGCATGGAAATGTATCTACCCTCTAACTGGGAGAGGTGGTCCCTTCAGGACAGAGGAAAAGCATGTCGGTGGGGATCAATGAGGAAGACTGTATTAACACTGCCCATGCTGACCCTGTTCTGTGGATAAATAAATAGAGAGCTCCTTTCTTCAGTACTGTCAGTCCACACCTTTCACAAGCACTAGAAACGCGCACAAGTAAAATTATGCACTCATGTCATGCTTTATTGGGAAAATATTGTATAATGAACTGACATTTTTTCAAGTTTCAGAGTCCTATTTGTAATAAAATATTTATACGTCTGGGTTGTCTTTGTGCAATACATTTTTCATCTATAATTTGGGGTACAGATTCCACCAAAGATTTATATATGTAAAAAAATCTAAATCATATCCCTTTATACATAAACCTGTATGAGTTTAAGGGACGAGTTATTTACAAGCAGAAACCTGCACAGGTATTGCGACTTTTTATACTTATTTTTACTAAATTTACTACAATTGTCATTTATAGATAGATTTGGAAGGATTAGATATTTCAGCAAATGTCGATAAATGTAAATTTCACTTAACACCCACAAGTTGACAAAAAATATTTCCACCAATAATTAAAATTTGCAGATAAGCAAAGTAAGAAAAATGCTGCTTGAGAATTCATTAGAGTTTCATTTCAGAATATTTATTTTGTATATTTTGACATGTGGTGTTGATAATTTGTGTTTTAACAATTTATAAGGCTTTAGTTTTTTAATCTAAATGTCTACTGTCATCAAATAATTATTTTCTGACCCGTCTATTGTTTGACAACCTCGCAGCACAGTGAAAATGTGGATAAATAAAAATTGAGGGAAAAAAGCTTAAAACCCATCATTTTGTGCAACTGTGAAAATTTAAATTGATAAACATTTTAAAAATGCTTAAAAATAAATATTGATCCATTGAAATTATAAAAAAAAAAAAAAAAAAATTCTGCCACGCCTATTTATAGTTATAGGGGTGTGTACTATTATTTATTTTAAATAAGACACTGATCTACATTTAAATTCTAGCCATCACCTTCAAGTCAACTATTTTATAAGGAGTTCCAAGTGCCCATGTGTCATTATCATACACGTCTGCCTCACATATGTATATATCCATACCAGCCGTCTAGTTCTTATTTTATGCACCCCATATACAGTATGTTACATCCTTTCAACTCATGAACAAGGGTTCTGCAGTGGTAAAATCACAGCAATGCCAGTCTGGTTTGTATAAGGAGAGGACTCTTAATTCCTGTACACTGGGAAAGAGATTATCTTTGATAATGGAAATGTAAATCAAAGCTTGCTGTTGTTTATTCCAGACAGACATTTGTGTGTTAAGTCTGTTTATCAGGCAACACTTTGTCTAAGCCAGGAAGTAGTCAGCCTTTGTAACAAGATGTATGCAAATGATTTTCCCATGAGCCCTTGCCACAAAACTTTTGTGGCAAAAAACTCCTTATTACTTCACCAGTAAGACGTTACTAAGCTACCCTGTAAGTAGACTAGCGACAAAACAGCTAGCTAGACTATGCTGATGAGTTTGAATGAGACCAAAACATGTGCCCACAGTCTGTTGCTCTTTATTCTAAGCAGACTTTGTGTATTACATCTGTTTATCAAGCAACACTTTGTCTGAATAATCAGGCTTTGTAACAAGGTAGATGGAAGCAGAGATCCCAGAAACTCCAGAGCTAACTTGTCTCATTACTTCCTTAGTCATAAGAAATGGGAGCAGCATGTATAATTTGACTATAATGATAACAGTACTCCAAAGCTGTATCAAAATGGTTTTCATTTTAAATCAACTTTGTTTGTTTTCATGAGTCCATCCATGAATGATTTACTGGTATCATGCGATAGCCCTAGAATGTGGGAAATCTGTGTATTCCCGTATTTGCTGCTTGATATTACAAACAAGCATTTGATTCACGTCTGTTTGTTTTTAAAACAGTTTACAGCCTTTGATTCCTGCTTATTGATTTATTTCTGGAACATTTTCTATGTATTTCTTTGCAGCAGAAAACATTAATTTTGACTTAATTCAAATGGTCATCAAAGGATTCCTTAAGGAATCCCATAGCACACATTTTATTTGTTATAATAAAATATTCTTAAAGTAAACAACATGCAACTGCTTTTTTTTTTTAATTCCAAGAGACACAAAAATCTGTTACCCTAACCCAAAGGATTCAAATTTGTTCAGCCCTTTTTCCTAGACAAAATAAACACTTTAGGACTTTACTTGTTTGTATTCTCCTCAGTGGTGCTGTATGCATCATCAGCTAAAAACAAAGAAACTTTTAGCTGCTCAGACAAAATGCAGAAGCTCCCCAAACAACGAAGCGGGGCTGGGGGTGGGGAAGCATTCAGAAAGTCTGACAGTCCATTCAATATAGGGATGATGGCCATAATGCACCCAGGGTCCCCTTGCTAATTAAATATGCATTGGCACAGTTTTGATCGATGCAAGCCATGGATCAGATGACACACCTGCAAAATCTTGAGCCCAGTGCTCCCAGGAAAGGGAAAATACAGCCTGTCTCCTTATCTTTGTTTTCAAAGGCTCTCAATTTCTGTGCTTAGATATCTAATTTAATTCTCTCACCCCTCAGCAAACTGGATTAGGAAAGTCAATACTGCCTTTGTGCATCGACAGGAACACACAGCTTTCCTTTTATTCAATTTAGCCATGACCTTTAGACAAAGATAATGACAACTGTCTAAAAGTAAGGTAAGGCCTTAAAAAGGCCCTACAGAGGGGGCCCCTTTGCTTTTTGTCATTCCACAGCTCTGGAACTCCCCGTCAGTCCTGGGGCAAGCTGGAAACAATTTTTTGCAAATGTCAGCTACTAACCAGTCCTGAAAAACCAAGTGGGGCTCGTACTCCATCCAGGAAACCATTTGGTTGGCATCCCACATCAGTGTCAGGACTATAGTCAGACACTCACCAGTCATTTGCCAAGAGGCAGAAATTACCCTGAAGTAAACCATCACCCCAATAACACATTGAGCTGTTGTATGGAGAAGGAAGTGATGGTACTATTTATTCAATGGAGTTTAGGAAAAAATGTGAAATGGAATAATCAAGTAAATCCCATGAGTAACAAATAAATTTCTGGCCATAATATTGGGAAGATAATTTGGAATTTTAGACCTAACAGTATATTGTGGAGCGAGTTGTACATATCTACCAAAAACGTGCCTTGAAGTGCTAGAGATCTGAGAAGAACCTGTCCATATATCTTCATAAACCTGATCCAAAGTCAGTAGATTCCCACTGATTTCACTGGGGTTTGGATCAGGCCCTCTATTACTTGTGAGACTGTCTTTTTAACCTGGACCCCTGTCTACAAGAACTGGACTGAGACCACAAATTCATTTCGCATAGGCCTCCAAAAAGCCATCAGCTTGTAATTAATTTTGGTAACTATTGGCATGGGTCATATTTGAATTGATGATTTAGAGGTGAAAAAATCCATATTCCCTAAGTAATCCAGCCTGACAAGAAAAATGAGCTTTTATGATGTAAAATATTTAATTTTGCACTATTTTTCAGCTGCACTTAAAAATATACTTGGCATTTCCTAGGTATGGACCATTATTTGTCTTATATACCTTGTTTACATAGGTTTGGAGAAGATATTTGTAATGGGGAAAAAATTGGGGCAAAGTTGGATTTCTGAGCCTCTACAATCTTGGGAAATAAAAAAATCAGAATAAATAAGAGCCAGGAGAAACCACTGGGAAATATAAATTAACCTATTTTTCATCATCATGAACCCCAAAATAAAAAATCTAATTTGAGCCTCAACCCTCGGATTCCTTTCTATAAAAATTGCCTACATCCCTCACAAACTGATTTACACTATTCATTTTTATGACTTTTAAAGTGATTTAAATTTATTGGATCATTTCAGTTTTTTAGAGCGCTTCCATTTGGATCTATATGGGTTTCTAGACAGATGCAGTGCTCACTTATTTAAAATTAATTGCAGTACAATAATTTTAAATTGCTTCACACTGTACTAATCTCAAGTGCTTTGAAATATTTGAACCACTCTATTTAGAAGCCATCAACGTTCTGAATATGCGCACCAATGAAGAGTTTAAAACACTGAAGGGCTTCATTGATGATCCTAAAGTGTCGGTGAGCAGGGTTCAGGGACGCTCAGTATATAGGTATTTAAAACTATAGAGTAATTCTACAGTGTTTGTCTGAACTTCAATCTGTAAATAATTAAAGCTCATTTGAGCTATAACATTTCAAAATGTGTGAACTGATAAAAATGTATAAAACTAGAAAAACACCATTATAAATAATGACACATTGAAACTATTACTATTAATAATAAAAAAATGTGCACTCATATAACATCTTTCATCTGAGGAACTCAAAGCATTTTATTAGGATTACGTTAAACCTCACAATACCTCTGTAAGGAAGGTGAATATTATACCCATTTTATAGATGAATGACCTGAAGCATGGAGAGATTAAGTGATTTATCTCCAGAGCTACAGTGTCTAAAAGATGGGAGTAGAAGGCAAGAGGCCTAGCCCATAATCTCTTGCTCTAAACAGCAGATATCATTCTCTCTTATACATGGGCACCATAACTACGGTGTTGTCATGGTTAAACTAGAAAACTTCCAACTGTATTGCATGGAAAAAGTGTGGTTTAAAAGCCTGGTACTAATGTCAGTCAGACTGAATCCTTTTAGTCTCCCTTAGGGCATGTCTACACTGCAATAAAACACCCACAAGGGCCCATGTGAGCTGACTCAGGCTCGGGCTGCAGGGCTATAAAAATACAATGTAGACGTTCAGGCTCGGGCCGGAAACCAGATTCTGGGATCCTCCCCTCTCATGGGGTCCCAGAGTCTGGGCTCCAGTGAGAGCCTGAATGTCTACAATGCAATTTTATAGCCCTGCAGCCCGAGCCTGCTGACATGGGCCAGCCAGGGGTGTTTTACTGCAGTGCAACCATACCCCTAGGATCCCTGTTGTCTGCCATCTTTTCCTTCATTTTTTGGAGGCAACCTCAAATCACTTCCACAAGAATCTTTGAACTGAAGCACCTTCCATATCAATACCTAATTAAATTATTCATTGTAATAGTACATTTCTTTGTACTGTATTATATTATAGCGAAGATGGCTTGGAGCAGATCTCGTAGGTTTGGTACAACTCTCTGGGCCTATGCAGGTTTTACACACTGACTTCAATGGCGTCTACCCCAGCGTATCTGAAAGAGGAACTGTGTCCACCATTTTCAGTATATGCGGAGACTCCACTGGGCTGCAGCACATTCACACACATCAATCTCTCCCCACCCTCACATCTCCTTTTGCTATATATTTATTGTGATAAACCCACCCCTAAGGGATCCAAGCATGTGGCGTTTGCTAGGCTATTCATTCTGGTGCCCGTTCTCATTCCTTATCCTCCCCCAACCACGTAATAACTTGCAACGAGGCACATTTCCTCTAGCCAAGATGCACAGCATTACAAGGTCATCTCAAGTTTGCTCTCTGGATTGCCCTAAAGGGGTGGCAGTAAGAGCAATGCAGTTCTGCCCTCTATCTATAAAACAAACAAAAGCATGTACCGACCCCGGAGTTAGAATCTTTAGGCGACTTCCAAAAGTTGGTCTTTTCTCCACTCACAGCTGCTGTTGCTAGGCTTGCTAACCCTCCAGGATTGTCCTGGAGTCTCCAGGAATTAAAGATTATTTTTTAATTAAAGATTATGTCATGTGAAGAAACCTCCAGGAATATGTCCAACCAAAATTGGTAACCCTAGCTGTGGCACCAATACCAGTCCAGCTGTTTCCCGGCACCAGCAATATAATGTATTTTTCAATCTATGCATTTTGCTAAACTCATTCTTTTCCTAGACTTCACCCAAGACTTGACTGCTCTACACAAAAGCAAGCAAAAAAACAAAAAAGAAAACCAATTACAGGAGAAAAGTTTTCAAAGAATATTCAAATAAGAACCTATATACTAACATTTACAAAAGGAGGAATCTGCTGGGGAATGGGCCCATTTGATATACTAAGGATTAGTATTTCAAACAAAGAAGAATAATGTCACAAATAAAAATAGGTGAGATTAGTTAAGAATAAAAAGATGCTTTGGTCAATATCAGCTCAATACTGAGTTACAGTCAGCACCAATGTGAGCAAAGTTTAAGCCTTATTTTTTATTATGGATTCATAGAGGAAACTTAGTTTTCACAGCTCTCGTTCAATGGGGTGTACCTGACACCTTGCCTCTTGGCTCTCATCTCAACTCCTTTTAAGTACATATTTGGTTGTAGTGCCAATTCCCTGCCCCTTCCCGTATATGTCTTTTCCTTGTTCTTTGCACTTGAGGAGTTCAACGTGGCATCTGAAAAATTTCCATTTCAGATTTTCGTTAGCCTCATGTGAACTACGCCTCTTGAGAAAATACGGAAATATATGTAACTGAAAAACCTGCTTGCCACTTCTAAGCTCTCCTTCTTGCCAGACACCAGCGCTGCACCCCAAAGTCCGTCTTCCTCTCTTCTAACCTGCCTGCCTTTTGCAAATAATTTCAGAAATACTGCAGTCAGTCTGAAGCAATCTCCCAAAGTTAGGAGATTCTGTCTACAGAGAATACCTACCAATTGCTGCTTTGCAGATACATTCCTGCTCCCACAATATTGCAGATTGCAGCTTAAAAGAAAACTAAATTACCATAAAAATCAGGATGTGTTTTGCTGCATCGGTATCATGTTGGCATCGACAAGACAGATTCAGTCAGAAGAGAAAGAGGCTTTTTGTTAGGCAGCCTAGCTGTACTGCGCTTCTGCAGAGTATATAAGCCACACAGGCAGAAGATAAAGTTAAAACTAATAGAGAAGTGATATCCTGCAGAGTCTATACAGAACCATTGTGCCAAATTACACCAAAATCCAAGGTATGAGGGCTATAAGCAAGGAAAGAATGAAGCAATATTTAAAATGAACATCTCGGGGAACAACAGATCCTTGGAGATATGTGGAATACTAGGGTGCGCTATGGGGGAACAAATAAAGACAGGGAACTGAAAAAACACAGCATGAAAAAAGAGTATGCTTAAAGTGTTCACTCTGAAAATATTACTTACAATTCATTTTAACTTGCTTCCATTGATGAGAAACTAAAATTTGAGGAGGGAAAAACAGAAAAGCCCCGAACTCCTAAAACGGAGCATGGGACCGAGTAGACAAAATTTCAATCAAACTTTTAAAGATGCAGGTCTGGTCTGTTGAACAGACAGCTTGACTCGATTACAATTTTAAGTTTCAGTTTCTATTTCTGTTTTTAGATTAAAAGAATCATAGTGTCAGAAATTTAATTATCGAATAGCAAAATCTCTTGTAGGTTTAGAAAGCATTCAGAAAAGCTGTCAAAAGAAAACAGTGTTCTGTTGCCACCATCTGCTTTCTGGCACACTGAGGAAACTTTATTAACAGCAACATTTCCTTGCGTTAGACTATTCACTAATCAGTTTTGTTGTAAAATACAAAAAATAAAAAATTACCCTTTGTTTAGAAGGCAAATACCCACTTTTTGGGAGCTGGCTATACCTTATGCTGTGTCTGATAACATTTTCACATTAAGTTAAGGTTACCTTGCGTTTTTTCTCTCGAACTCATATCTTTAGTGTATTCAAAGCCGGCAAAAACTTTGCCTTGCTGAGACTAAAGAAAAAAACATCAAACATATGAAGTGTTAAAAATCGCTGAATAACTCAAAGGGAAAAAGATAATTTTGAAGGCGTTTTGGCTGAAATCTATTTGCCTTTGAATTGCGTGAGTGTTTTAAAATGTTAAAAACACTGCAGAGTGACTAATGAATGTAAAAGAATGATAAAGAGTATGGCTCCAGTTATCAGTGGTATGCCTAAAACAAAATAATTTTGACCATTCTGTCATGCAAATATTGACTAAAATGTCATAAATAATGTCTGCGACAAAGATGATGGGAATCCTACAAGGGAGTATTTTGTGCAGCAGTACTTAATGTGCTACAGCATATGCCTCTTAGCATATATTACAGAGGTCGGGAACCTTCAGTTCGGGTAGTCGATAAATTAGCTAAGAGCAGCTAAAACTTCCCAGAGAAAATATCGTACAAATGCTTTTGGAAAATTAAATCCTTGCCAAATTTAAAGTTGCAGTGTTAGTTTGGAAACATCTTTGAAGTCGTATTTGTAGGCTGGCTAGTCATGAAAAATCCAAAGCCTTCTCCAAAGAAACTAAGACAAACCATATAAAAGTGTAAACGATCCATTGGTCTATGATAAATACCTTCCTGGGCTATTGGTAACAACATTTTCATATAGATTCACCTATTACCAGGGCAAATGCCATTTGGGTGTCTTCACCACAGTGCAGTTAAAATAAACTAATCACAAACAGAACACTTCCATCATTGCTCTTTGTATGAACTAAAATATTAAAAGGACTTGGTCAAATATTTCTTAGTACCAATTTGGCCTCCGCTCCATATGTGTAAAAGCCCAGTAGCTTCTGAAGGTAGAAATATAATTAAAGGCAGAATCATGTCAGAATGATCATAAGTGTATAATACACATCTTTATGTAAAGCAGTGCAGGGCTGGGCTACTTTCAAAATCTTAATATTTTGGCCATTTTAATATTTTTGTTTTCAATAACATAAAAATATCTGGTCCCTGTTATGGATTCAACGCTTGCAAAATGTTTGCAATACTAACTTTTTAAAAGTTACATGCCCACAACAAAAGGCCTGAAACTGGTAAGCTATATTAGGTGCAATCCTGCTTATACAGCAATAAATCAATTTAAAAAAAAAATCTCTGAAATACCAAACTAAGGCATGTGGTTCAGACTACAGAGGTGTGAATACCATTGCCCACTAAAGTTCTGCACTGCAACTTCCCGATGTGGATCCCATGGGAGCAAACTAAAAAGTTCCTTGTTCTCACTATAGTCCTGTTTGAAAAGGACTGTTAACGCAATGTAGGAACCTTTTAGTTCATGCCCACAGTGTCCACACGGGGGAGTTACAGAGCAGCACTGTTCATATCCTTGTAATCTCAATTACAGGGCAGTGTAGACAAGCCCTAAGGCCCAGAAGTACTCTGAAATCTATTTAATCTTTCTCTAATCTGATCTATCACATCTGTAAAATATCTGTCACTATGCAATCTAATTATAGTGAAACTCAATAGGTTATGTGACTTGACCAAGGCCACTCACCAGATTTGTGGCAGAACTGATAATTGTGCTTGGGAGTGAAGAAACCCAATCCCCTCTTCTCACTGCTAGACAAGTTACTCCCTAATAATAAACGTATAAATATGGGTTTATGTACTAAAAAGACCAGCAAACCCTTTACCATCATGAGGTTTGTACAGTAAGGTGGTGCTAAGATGTTGTGGGACTTACAGAGATATCTGGGAACAGAGATAAGATACAACAGCTGATCACTGTGATGGAAAGTACTCAGACACTACAGTGATGGTCACAGGATGGATAGATAGATCAACAGATAGACTGATAGATCGATCTGTGTGTGAGTGTGTGAAATAAAAAATTTCTAAATAGTTTATATGGCTGAGTACTCTTCATTTTTTAAATTTCTTGTGACAAGTCTTTAATAAAACTTCATTAATAAAGATTAAAAGGCTGAACACACATAGACACAGACACACAGACACAAGTCAAAGAGGAAAGAGTACTAATAGAGTTGCTGTGTCAACTTTTTTTCCTGCAGAGGCAGAAAAAGTGTGGAGGAGTGTCTTGCAGGAACTCGAAAAGTACAAGTTTCTACAGGTTATGGCTGTGGGTCAATCACAAAAGGACTGGGAGGACTGAGGATGAAGAATCTATTGATTTTCAACATTAAGTTCTCAAAGGATGTTAATACATTATAGACTAGTATGCACCACAATTCACTCTTTGGGCCAAGTTTGGACTGATTTCAATGGAATAACACTAGGGATGAATTTAGCTCAGTATGTGCATAAAATTCCTTTTCTTATCACTCTTGCAATCAAGTCCTACATATATATTTTTCGGTGCTGTTCTGTTTTATCTACTGGAAGAAATGTCATCTTTATTTCTACATTCTGCTTTCTTTTTCATTTTAAAAAGGTATATACTGTAGGAGTATGCACAGTACACATACTTTTCAATAAAGCTAAACCCTGTTTTGAGATGTGTACTTTATAATCCTTTGTGGTTTTGCACCAGACAAACTATTGGACAGTGAAGAAAAACATTTTAGTTCCCCTGAAAGTTTAACTGTTCCATTTCAAAAAATACAAAGCACAAGATTTGGGACATATTGCTGACACAGCAACATCACTGACTCAAAGAAACTGTGGGAAATGTCAAATTTATGGTCCTATGGGTGACTGGCGGAAGGTCCCCCCTCCCACCTTCAGCAAGCCTCTGTCAAAAACAGAGCCTCTAGAAACTTTTTGGCTACATCCCAGGGAAGCAGAAGGAAGCTGTATCCCACACTTCCCTTGGGACCTAATGAAATATACAGCCTCTGGGCTTCTTTCAATTTGGTCTTTCAGATTGCTAAACCAGTGAAAGAAGGATCCTAGCTGTCACAAACCTCACATGTTTGGGGTCACCTGCTGCTCAGGGGTTCTCATGCCAGTTGTTGACATAATAAGAACCCCTTATACTTTAATTACAATTCACAGTGTGCAAACTCTGCAATCTGCTTTAAGGCAGACTGTCTTTTAAATCAACACTAAATTATACTACTATTCGAGCAGAAATGGGATGGAAAATGTGTCCAGCTGATGGAATAATGGTATTCAAATATTTGTAATCCTGGGGAAAAGTAAGCAATATCTACTGAAAAGTGCCACTGCATTGTCTGTAACGCTTCAGAAACTGAAGCTAAATTAGATCCACTTATCCGGTATTCATACATTCATATAGACAATGCAAGCTAGACATTTTCATGTGATGGGATCCTACAATCAGTAATGCTCACAAGTAACAACTTTATGATCAGCTGGGGTTTCTCCCTCAGTCTGAAGTGAGATGAGACCTAGCAATGAAGCTGGGATTTTCAAAGGAGCCTATGGGAGATAGGTGCCCATGTCCCATTGAATTTTAATTTTAATAAGACTTGAGCATCTAGCTAACTTGGGCTCTTTGAAAATCCTATCTCAAATAAACAACATGAACACAGATTGGATTTAATCTAGAACTGGTAACTTATTCCAGTATAAAAATACATGGAATCTATTTTAAAATATCATTTTATTAGCTTGAGAAAGAGACCAGGGCCCTTCAGTTTCCCTGGCAGCTATCTCTATCCTAACAGTTATTCTTAATAAAGAGACAAGGTGGGTGAGGTAATATCTTTTATTGGACTGACTTCTGTCGGTGAGAGAGACAAGCTTTCAAGCCAGACAGAAAGAGACAAGCTTTCGAGTTTGTCTCTCTCACCAACAGAAGCTGGTCCAATAATAGATATCATCTCCCCCACCTTGCCTCTCTAATATCCTGGGGCCCACACAGCTACATCTATACTACATTCTTAATAAAGACATGGTAAAACAACTGAACCTAAATAAACTGTAATATCTAGGGGAGGAGTAAAGCGGTTTTCTTCTTACATATGAGAAATTAGGATAATCCATTTTAGAATTAACCCATCTAAAAACGTTCCCAGCTCATTGCATTATTTAAACTGTCTTGGTCCATAAAAAATCCCATGGGAAGGGACAAAATCTGCTGGGAACTCGGCAAACTGAACTTCGGCGTCCTCTCTCCAAAAGGCGTCTGATCTCAGGAAAGGGGCAGCAGGTATGGGTTAGAAACCTCATTGACTTCAGATCCATGTGTGTGGATCCAAAAATACCCCTGCAGGGAGAGAGAGACTCTATGGTACTTCTCCTCCTCTGACAGCATATCTTCTAATGGCCGTATCTCCTACTCCTCTCTCAAAGACACAAGGAGAAGGTAATTTGGCAGCATTAAGAGCCTGAACCAAAACCCACTTAAATCAATAAGGGCTCATCCACATGGTAAGCACTAGTTACTCTGCACTAACTTCTCATGTGGACACTCTTACTCTGCACTGAGTGCCTTTGTCTGCATTAGCTTAATACATTTTGGAAGTGTAGAAAGCTGAACTGTCTCAGGATACTCTTAATGCGCAGTAAGGGAGTCAGTGAAGAGTAACTAGTGTGCTTTAAATTCACATCCTAGCCTACTGCACACAACTTTGCCACGCCCAAAGAGTCTTTCCATTGACTTAAGAAGTGGATCAGGACCCAAATGCTGAATTGACTTCCACTAGAAAATCTGCTGGGTCTCCAGCATGCTCCACTGGCTCCCCCTTGACATGTCCCCTCCCAAGCAGCACAGCCATGACCTCCTTCATTTCTCCTGGTTCCTGCTAGGTTTAACTCTCCATCACCCCAACCATCATGCCTGAGTTATTCAGTGGCCTCAGATAAACTTGCAACATTTTACAATTAGTATTAGACTGTGCAGCAATTCAATGAAAATCTATAAAACAAATTTACAGTGTGCAGTCGTATGTATTAGATATACACTTAGAACTGGATTTACAATTTAACTGACCTCTGTTGCACTGATATTTTTCGAACCAAAAAAAAATGTGTGTTGACTTATTTCAACCTAGTACCCCTACAATGTATTGTATCCTTGATATCTTACTGTAGGAAAAATAGTTGCTGTTCATTTTTATATTCTAGCGCATGGAAAGATAGTATTAGACGGTATGAGCACAAAGAAAACTGCAATGCATGAAACATAAGGATCTGAAAGTATCAGAGGGGTAGCCGTGTTAGTCTGGATCTGTAAAAGCAACAAAGAATCCTGTGGCACCTTATAGACTAACAGACGTTTTGCAGCATGAGCTTTCGTGGGTGAATACCCACTTCTTCGGATGCAAGTGTGAATACCCACTTCTTCTTGCATCCGAAGAAGTGGGTATTCACCCACGAAAGCTCATGCTGCAAAACGTCTGTTAGTCTATAAGGTGCCACAGGATTCTTTGTTGCTTTTAAGGATCTGAAAGTTATAGTTGTACCAAATGTTACAGATCAAACTATTTTAAATCACCTATGGCCAAAGTCTGGTCCCACTGAAGATGATGGCAAGATTCCCATCAATTTCAGAAGGACCAGGATTGGCCTTTACTTAATGAATTACAACCATAGATTGTAAAGTCCCTTATTCATTGTATTATCATTTCCAATAGTACCTACAGGCACCGGTCATGATCAAGACTCCACTGTGTTACGTGCTGTACTGACTCACAACAAAAAACAGTCCCAGCAATGAAGAGTTTATTATAACTTCTGTCCCCCATCCTGCAAAGACGTACGCATGTTCCTAACTTTTCAAAATGGAAGCAGAATGGCTGGCTATAAACGGACTACTCACAGTATGGAAAGTTAATCACATGTTCCTCTTTAATGATGATTCTCAAGTTTAGTTCATATGATGCTCTCAGCCAACCACAGATCTCCAGCAGTAATACTGGTTGCAATCTCAGACAAATGTATGTGAAATTCTGGGATTTTTTTGTTTGTTTTGTTTTGCAGTTGGTGTCCCTCACATTTATGTCATCGTTTGGTTTTTTTCCCCTCAGGATGCTGGTGCTTGGCTTGTCTGGTGACTCAGTGAGGGTCTAATCATATTTGTATTTACATATTATTTTTCTTTCTTCCCCTTCCAACTAGGTTGGTGCCAATGGGAGATTGTCCAATGGGAGAAATTAATGTGTCGTGATACTGCAGCACAATGTGATCACATTTTATGGGATCCAAGAGTTGTTTACTTTGCTGCAAATTATTAAAGCCCCCTAATGACACCACAGATTTATGGGACACAGGACCCCCCGTCAAATATGGGAAAATTATATGGGAAAAAATGGGACAGGTGGCAACATACTTACATACAGTGTATGAAACCACAAACCTAAAAAAGCAGCTGAAGAGCAAGGAATATATCTAAAAAGCTACACAAAGTGTGGCGTGATTGATTAAACTATGCACTACAGACAACAGACAACCACTGCCAGCTAAATGGCACCGATGCAACCTCGGGAATAGAACCTACTGCCTCTGGTTCCAAACAACACCCGCCTAGATTACAGGAGTTAACAAAGAATGTCCTCATGAAAGTTGTCCCACCAGCAGACTAACTGTAGCAGCCACCTGGTCTGGATAGGCAGTGAGAATGTATCTCAGTAGTACAAAGGCAAAGAACTTGGCTAATATTAGCGTATATGCCCCCTTGAGCATGCCCAGAAATGATTTTTCAATCGTGGTATAATCTTATTTTCTATTTTTCCTCCCAAACTTATAAAGACACTGTGCCTCATGAAGGACTATTCTTTTAAAAAGTTTTGAATTTCAGCTTCTTTTGCTGTAGTCCTTTACAAAAGTGTGGTCAGAATTTTTTGACAAGAGAAAAGTGTATTTTTTCTGCTATAAAATTACTAAAATCATATGGTTAAAGGAATTTTGCTCAAACTTTTCACAATGGTGTACTTTCCAGCAAAGACCAGGCAGAGAAAATTGCATACTTGAAATACGGTGATGGTAAAAGAACGGGTTATAATGGAAACTATTTTGCAAACTTAACTATATCTGTCACTATAGTAAACATAAAGAAACACACACGATTACATGTATATTAAATCAAACTCTCTCTCTCTCTGTGTGGGTGAGTGTAGTGCACACAATGTTTGGTTAAACCCATTTCATGTTCAAAAGAAAATTAAACCAAAGAATAAGTTATTAAAAGGAGCCTTTGAAGCAAAAAGCAATGATGTGTGAAAGACAGAACCAGAAGAGTTTATTTAAACACAGAGCAGAGAAAACAGGGAAAACAGAAATTAGGAAATCAGAAGAACAGTCATGAAGGCACCCAGCAGCCTTTTCCTGGTACTAGAAATTTTTATATCTATGAATATTTTATCCAGATTCAACTACCTTTTTTAAGTTCTTCCTATCAAAATCCCAGACTCTTTCTTCAATAAACTCAGAAAAGTCATTACAAAATTTATCGGTGCTGGTGGAAGATATAAAATTAGTTGCATGTGGCTATAAAAAAGAATCAGAAAACCTTGTACCCTTCCATTTTTATTTACTTATTTTTATCTGTTTAGCAGCACAATTTCAATCTGCACGCGACCCACAGCAACATTTGAGGGAGATGGAACAATCTGATTTCTCTCTGATGAATTGCAAGGTTTTCTTATTTACCACTCAAAAATATATACCAGACTCTGCTCTTAAAATTCACATATTTCTTTTAATGTATCAATCTAGAAAAATACAGCCAGAGTTTTAAAATATTTTGCATTTCTTTCTCCTCTGACACCTATCCATAGCACTTCTTAGCGGGTTTTTTGAACCCGCTAAGAAATCAGAGATTTTTCAAACTGGTTCAAATGACGATTTTCTCCATTTCTCCAATATCTAATAAATCAATCCTAACACTGAAAAACATTGTTTAAAAATATAAAACTAGATTCATCATTTACATTCTAGCAAAGCAGCTGTGAACCTTGCTTAATCCGGCAAAGCAGCCATGTGCACCAGTGACTCTGGCCCAATATTTTAACCAATTTTCTCTGTTCCAACACATTCAGATGATGAAAATTCTCCCTATGATTAATCAGTCCCCCATACAGACTCAGACTCTTATTCTAAAATTTTCAAGACACCAAAAACACTACTAAACTTTATGAATAATTCATCTCTATCATTACTTCATCTAAACGCCTACCCACAGAATCCTGGTAGGGTATTATTACTATTTATAAACCAGGTATCTTCTGGCCTAAAGTTAGCAAACACATTTAAGATCTCTGTTTCACCATCCATCTGTCAGATACTGAGGGTAAATAAAATGGGGAGATTGATTAATCCTACATGCTGGAAAAATTTTAATCTTATATGTTTACTTGATCATTTTTGATGCGTCTGTCCCAAAACTGAAACCTCATGGTGGGATAGAATCACACACTGTGGAAATTATGTCTGAATCAAATGTATTTACCCCCAATTCTTGGGTATAGACTCCAAGTCTAAGGATGAAGTTTAAACTGGTTTGCAGGGCTCTTATTGGACAATGTATTGATCAGAGGGATACATTGAGGACAGGCCAAAGAAAGGACAATGGATCCCCCCATTACACAGTGGCCCTCTCTCCTCATACAGGTGGCTTGGCGAAACAGCAGCCATTGTGATAAAGACTAGGCTGGGCACAGAGTTTGGTCCTGGGTAGCACATGATGGATTTTGTCCCCGTGACCCTCATTCATTTTACTCACAAAAACCTGTCCAATAAAAGAAGAATGTCTGTTATCTATATATAACTGTATATTGGCCCAGGTAGGAGACTGATGCTGAAGGAGAATAGCAGATTACAGTGGAACAACTCAATTAGTAAGGGTTAAACCTATAGCTCACAACTGGCAAATCAACAATAAATTAAGAGAGTCTTACTCTCTTCCAATGGGCCAAATCCTGAATTCCTCACTTGTTTTTCCCTAAATCCTTACTCAGGCAAGATACCCATTTTATTCTATTACAACCCACTGTGTACAGCTGAGCTCAGGGAATGAGGGCACAGGGTCGGTGGAAAGTACTGGATGTATGACAATGCAGATGCTCTAGTCGCACGCCCTAACATAAGGTGGCATAATCCAAGAAGAAGCTATTCACACACCCGAGGCTGCAGGATTCCTAGCCAACGATTCCTTTTCCACCAAATCTTACATGATCACCCCACTGACAGGTTCAATTATTATTCCAATTATTATTATTATTATTTATTATTTGCATTGTGTTAGCACCCAGGAGTCCCAGTCCTGGGACAGGACCCAACTGTGCTGTATAAACACAAAACCAAAAGACAATCCCTGCCCCATAGATATTACAATTTAGTAGTCATGCCTGGACAGGAACGGTGTCTTATTCCCTGACCACATATAAATCTCCAGTGCTCGAGATTGAACTCAGAAATAAAAATGGAAAAATATAAAATGGTTCAATTTATTTCCATTCAATGGCATGAAGGAAAGAATGAATATATATATATATATATCTAAAATCAGCCCAAAACATAAATGTTAATGAATGTATAAACCACTGAAAAAAAGGGTTTAGAATGGAAATACCACCTCACCTTTAACTACAGTGTCAAACCTGCAACACTTTGATAAGGCATGTAATTTATTAACCCCCTTTTAGACATGGACAATGGAGGAGGCTTCAGTGACATTTCTGAAGAGTGCCCAGCACTAAAGGTGAAAATAAAGACCTATAAGGGAATTATCTGTAGATAAGTGTATATTTACTCTGTACAGATGGGAGTGAAATCTCACAGTGAATTCAATGGTAGCAGGATTGAACCCTTATTGTTTTTTACGGACAGACTCCAATTGATTCCAATGCACTTTGGAGCAAGCTTGCAGTACCTGTAGCGTTCACTAAACGGCAGAAAATCTAACCATGACATCTCAAAGCATAATTCTGTTTCTTATGCTTCTGGGGCAAAATTCTCCTTTCAGACCTGAATGGTGGAGTGTGACTCAGCTATCCTTCTCCCCCTATATGCATGGGACTCCCAAAAGAGTTCCAGACATGTAGGGAGAGAACAACTGAGTTGAAATCTGCTGTGAAGGCTGGAGAGTAGAAATCTGCCCAGGGAGAATAACTTCTTTAAAGAGCACAGAAACCAATATATCCTGTGAACACTGGCATGCTTTAGGACACACATACACAGACTGGTAGACAAAGGATCAGCTTTTACAAATATTTTCTAATTAATCAGACCCAGGATCTTGAAGATGGAATTTTCTTTCCCCTCTTTTTACAGTTAATTTCTTTATCTATTATGCACTTGAGGAGACTCCATTGTACAATTATTGTATTATTTGTTATACAGAAAAATATATTTGTGAATGGCTCTATTATTTGGGGAATCGGCCTTCTGGTGCACAGAAAGTTTCCTTTCTAAACAGGCATTCATTCATTCTGCTGTACCATTGTACATTTTATGGCCTGGCATACAGAAAAAAATTCTTTTCTTTTTATTTCCTTCAGTGGTCCTATTATTTTAATAGTTTTTAAAGTAGCTTCCATTTTATTTATACTACATCAATTGCGATGTATCCACAATAAATCCAGGCATTTTCCAAAATAGACCTCTCAGTAAATATTTTATACAAAAATCTTTTCAGATTTGAAACAATCCCCCAAAATATTTTTCATATCTTTCTTCTTAAATAAATAATTGATTGAAATCATGAATGTGAACTGCATACTGTTCTTATAAAGTTGAATTAATAAAGAACTGAACTTTATATAAGCCTCTGCTACAGTACCTGACTTCAGTGAAGAATTTCAAGTGCAAATAATCAGAGGTTACTGCATATTGGAGAATTCTCCATCAGTCATTAATACCTTCACTTTACTTCTATAAGGTAAGCAATATATTTTTCACAAGATGATATAGCTTCAGTACTATAATCATGCTTTAAAAGTTTTTACTCATCTGAAAGATTTTTTCCTGTTCTATTAGTACTGTTGGGTATAAATACAGAAATTCTCTCTCAACTAGTAAAAATTTTCAGACCATTAGAAATATTTTCAGTGTGACCACTGTGTATAAAAGAGGATATCATGTTGTTTTAAAATTCTCTGACTCTAACTTGAGAATTATTAGCACAATACCTAGTAGGTAGTTTAAATCAGTATAACTGTGCAAATATATAGGACATTTTTAATTCTTCCATAGCTGAAATCCTTCTGGACATTGCTAACAAGTCCAGATGCAAAAGCAGTAAAAAAAGGTCCTAAATGTAACTTTATGGTAAATCCGGAGTGTACCATTTGGTTATATTGGTTTCTTTGTGTGATACCTTTGAACCGCATCCCAAGAGTGCAGACTTTAAGCACCAGAGTAGGTGGAAACTTTTGTACAATGTAACTTAAATTCAAGTTGCAAGATTCTGTATTATGGGCCAGATCTTCAGCTAGTATAAACTAGTGTAGCTCCATCAAAAGTCAATGGAGTTATGCTGATTTTCACCGACAAAGAATCTGATTCTATATTGATACAGGCGTCTTTTAAGGACAGTAGGTGTTGTTACTTCTACAACAATGCTACAAGCAATAGCACAGAGGTATTCTAGGTACATTTATGGGTGATGCTGTCCATGAAACTGAATTTAATCATAATGGCTTAGATTTTGAGTAAAGCTGAGCATTTACCTCATTGGAGAACTTAATTTCTTTTCTTAAGAAAAAGGCATGAAGCTCAATAAAAGAAAACTATAGCTGCTGGAAATTCTCACAACAATTATGTTAAAAGCAAGAATTTGCTTAAATGTACAGAAAAATAGCAAACCTATCCCAGATATGAAATAGAGAATTACGCATATAAGTGCTCTTCACATTCAAATTCTGACACAGGAATATGAAGTAGGCACTAGAACAGTATAACGACATTTAAATAATCTGAAAGGAGTAATACTGAGGTTCTCAAACTTTTCACGGTGTAAAGCATATTTCATTACAGAGATTGTACTGTGGACCAATCTGCCTGTATTCTAATTTTCATAGGCTGCTATTCTTCCCCTTTGCAATCCTCCAACATCTCTGTGGAAACTGCAAATTAACATGGGAAATTAATGTTTACAGTGTTGCGCTGTAGTTGTGTTGGCACCCGGATATTAGAGAGACAAGGTGGGTGAGGTAATATATTTTATTGGACCAACTGCTGTTGGTGAGAGAAACAAGCTTTCGAGTTTATTTTAAGAGACCACTGAAGGTGAAGCGACCAGGGGCTTATTTAATATCTTGTAATGCTACCACCACGTGACTCATCCGTCAACTGCTAGTCTAATTTAAATGTACAAAAATAAGATAATTCCTTTTTTTAAATTAAAATTTCATTTTGAAACCTACAAAGCCAAATTAATTCCTCAGTAAACTCCAACAAAGTCACTGAAGTTATACCAGGGAGCCATTTAACCCCTAGTCTCCAAATTATGGATGATTTTATCAGCTGTTCTCAGACTGTGGGCAGTGAGTACCCAGCTTGAATGTCCACCAGTAGCTGACAATGACAAAATGGTAGGACGAAGAATGGGCTCCCGAGCAGAAACAGGTTATCTGCATGGGCTGCTGCAATGTGAAATTGACTAGGACTATATGATTTTTTATCAGTTTCACTCCTATAAGACACTTTGGGTAAAGTGCTTCATTGCAGGAGCGACTCCGCTAAATTGTGCCTGGTAAAAGGACAATCAGAAAGATGATCAGCAGGAAAGCTTAGCAAGAGAGGACAAAAATTAGGGACAAACACAAAAAAGAGCAATATAGAGGGGCAAATGGACACACAAAGAAATAAAAGGGTGCCAACTGGGGGAGAAAGGGAGGGCGGGAAAGACAAGACACTGGGAAAAAAGACAAGAGGGAGGGAAAAGAGGTAAGCATGCAGGGTTAAATTCATCCCCGTGCCAAGCTAACACAACACATGGCTTATGCACCACTTAAGTCCCAGTGAACCCCTGTAAGCCTATGCTGTTTTATTCTTTCTGTGTGAAACTCACCCCTGTGCAGAGCACAGGCTTCAATTAAACTTCACGGATACATAGGCCTTGTGCTGATCCTCTGCACAGGGAACAATTTCACCCCAAAAGAGCAAAACAGCATAACAAGTAGAGGCTAACACAGAAAGAAGAAATGAGGAAAGACAATTGATCTCCCAAAGTATTTCCCCCTAATTCTGACATCCCCCGTCATTATTCCAAAGTTTGTGCTGGCTCACAAAATTTCTATTTTCTTAAATTTGTATTTTACATGGATATTTAATTACTCATTTGGGACAATTTTGTTTGACAGTGAGCCCTGAGAACTGGTTCTGGTACTCCAGAAATGTCTTGAGAATCATGAGCAACATGGGGGATATTAAGAGTCCTTCAGGAGCATGTGACTTGTATGTGCTGCAATATGTAGTATACTTTTAGGGTGGAGTTTTGGGGAGTTGGGTGCTAACTCCCTTAGGCTCCTTTAAAAATACCAGCATTAGTAAGTCACTAGTAAGCTGTCTAACTGCCTAGATCATATAGCATGAGTGTTTTGCTGATAAGGAAGGGAGAATCCATTTGAATAGCTCATGCTACAGTTATTTTTTAGGGTACCAGACATGTTTTTTCACTCTAATTTTTCTTAACTGTTTATAGAAATTGCCTCATTACTTTCCTTATTGATACCAAAACACTGCAGTAATAAGAAAACCACAGAGACTGTAATAAGTCATCTACCCACATGTCTCATCTCATCCAACATCACCCGCTAGTAGTTACACATTTTACCTCCAGGATATCTGGGCCATCTCTGCTTCTAGCATTTTATCTAGAACGAGGCAGAAACATCTCTCCTTCTGTAGCCAGGAGGAGGAAGTTCTTGTGGTTAAAGCTAAGGCCAGTGAGTCAGACGAGTGGGTTCTGTTCCCAGCCCTGATGCAGATTTACTATATGAATCTGGCCAAACCACTTCACCTCTCCGTGTCTCAGTTTTCACATTCGCAGAAGCGGTGTCAGGAGGCTTAACTAATTCTTGCTTGCGGAGCGCATTGAGGTATTTGGGTGGGAGGAACAAAGTGTTGTTATAACTCCTGTGCATTTGGGAACACAGAAAGCTTTGTCACTCCGTTGCCGAGAGAATGATTCCCTGCTTCTTGGGGGCAGGAGAAAGTCGTAAATAAGCTGAGTAACTGGCCAAAAAATGAGAGTAAACTCAACAGGAGCCACTCATCCCTAATGCGACCAGTACAATGATTAAAAGAATGCACTATCCCAGTGCCATTGAGAAGTGAACACTGGGAAAGTTCTGAATTCCCCTGACCTTACTCCAACGTACTGAGCTGCACTGTATTAGCCAGAGCCGTCCTTTTATTTATAATTCATAGATGTATAATTAAATCTTGCACATTCATTTAAGAAAGCACAGTAGCTAAACCACTAACCCTTAAGCATGGTCTAGCAGTGGCATTGGGGGAGTTAGCCACACTCTCTCACCTATGCTGGCAAACACATTACTCTGGCTGTGAAGAAAACCACAATGTGGGAAGGAAAGCCTACAAAAGAATGAAAACAGAAAGTGTCTAAGGCCTTGGCAGAAGGACACTAAATAAAATAGAGAGTGGTGACTCATTTTGGCAGTGAATCTACCTCAACCCCTTCAAAGACTTTGGCAAGAGTCCTCGGAGGAGACCCCAGGCTTTTGCCAAGCCACAAAACACCACAATTATTATCGCAGCAGTCATCAACAAAACAGATTTTGTAAACTGACTTGTTGGCACATAGATTAAAGAAGCTATAAAAAGGAGGAACAGCTGCTTGGGTTGCCCTATGCAGAAAGTTACTATATAAAAAGTAATTTTATACATATCATATAGACGCACGCGTGCGCGCACACACATACAGAGTGTGTACATGTAGAATATACAAACAAGTATCACCAGTTCAAATTACAAAAAAAGCAAAACAGACTCACTTTACAAAGCATAATATTAATTAGTGCCAAAAGTTTCTGAAGGATTTCATTCCATGACAGATAAATTGACAGGTTTGTAAACTAAGGGCCTGATTCTCCTCTCACTAATAGCAGTTTTACAACACTGTAATTTTGTTGGCTACAATGAAGTTATTCCCCACGTACAACATGGTGAGATCAGAATCTAGGACTAAGAATGGCTATTTTAATAAGCCAGACACAATGGACCGACTTCTTCCCTCATTTACGTTTGTTAAATCATTGGTGAAAAAATGATACTAAGTGAGAAGAGAATCAGGCCCAATGGTCATTTAGTGTAAATAATGACACATAGGAAGGAGTACCTGGAAAATCCTCCAATGGCCTGTACATTCATAATATTGAAATGTAATGGTTAACTTGTTAGGTATTTCCTTAATATAGGTAGGCTTGAAAAGGTGATATAAAAAAACAAAAATTTAGCAACGGGAATTTAAAATCAAGCTCATCGCCAGTTACATTTATTTAAAATGTAAACACAAATTCAACAAACATACACAAGAGTAAACCCCAAAGTTGGTCAACAAAAAGATGATGCACAATTTTTATACTAGCGTGTACGTAGCTTTTAAATGTCTCATTACTTGTCTTCTAATTTAAAGCAGCTGAAGTACTGTTCTTAAATTTATACTTTTCTATTAGATTTCAGGGGAACAGAAAGAGGGACAAGAGAGGGTGTTTTAATCTTGCTTTAATAAACTCTTCAGTAGGGATAGTGGTATTCACTTATAGAATTCGATTGTGATTTGTTTTTTACGTTAGCAGAGAAGATACAAAATGTTGTTCCTGAATTTGTATTGCTCCACATTTTTGACAGTGTATAACATTAGAACAGACTGAAAACATGTATGAAAGAATGTGTTATATAACTCAGAACATTCACCTCTGCAACTAGCTTCTATGTACTCTTATTGCTAACTGTTGGTCTTTTAGAGGCCAAATACCTTAATATGCATTGATGTTTTACACTGAAGGATTCAGAGTTCAAATTCTATCATTGTCAATACACTTGGTTCCCCAGATGTACCGTTTGGACTTCGGGTAGTGATTGCTTTCAGAAAGAGAGCATGAATTTGAACTGAAGGATGTTTACAAACCCCGGGAAAATGTAAAAATATAAGGCTTTGGAAAACATCCTGGGCTTAAACACCCCAGTACAAACAGTTATAGCTGAAGGAACATTTGCAGCTCTATCAGTTCCCTCACCCAACTGGATCAGCCATAGAGCAAAATGCATTTCAGGTGCTTTACAGTTTCTATAGGAGAAATGACGTGGCTTATTGACTTGTAGGTCAGTGCTGGCAGAGAATAGACGGTTACAGTGGTGAGGTATTTGAGCTTATCAAAAAGTGCTAATTATTTTACTAGTTTAATACCTTCTAGCTAGCTGATGCAAGGAGTTGTTGCATCAGCAATGGAGGATGATACTTGCCTCTCAGGGATTTTTATTAACTTTGTTTTCTGATGAAAATGTGCTGAGGTAACCCTGGTTGTTGAGAAGGGGGCAGCTATTTAGGAGGGAAGGGTAACTAAGAGACATAGGATCAGCTGGAATCTGTAAACAGAGAGCTTATAAACACAGCCCTTCTGAATACAGGTATTTTATAGAAGGAAACACTGACTGGCAACCTATGATTTTAAGTTAGAACCGTTGCAGCTGTATAAATAAATAATGATAATCTATGACTTTTCAAAATGCCACGTCCTTCAATTTGTTTTATATTTATAAGTAAAATTCAAACATTCCAAACTAGTACTATATTTACAGATTGTACGCGCAGGCAGGCCCTTAGCCCAGAATGCCCGGGATTTAAATAAAATCCAGATTTCCAATTTTTTAAGATCATAATATTTTGCCTTATTATCTTATTCTTTTTTTACAGCTATTTTAGGGCCGTATCATGTATAACACAGCCATAAAATTAACTCACATGCCAGCAGAAGTAGTAAGTTTCACCTATCCAAGTATTCAAAAAGCATCCAAGCACACACTGTCTCCTGTGTAGCCTGGAGATCCCTGTTGAGTTGATGCCAAGTCCCTGAAAAGTTGGACACTACATCCGGTATTTACACTAAGCTAAAATTCTAATCAGCACTAACAGCAGTGTGTTTTAATTCACCCTTATGATTTTATTTCAATCTGCTAAGAAGCACAACTGCCAGAAAGCAACTGCTATAAACTTAAGTAAACAAATGCAAAAATAAAATAAATCTTAAACCTGTTGTATAAAGTTTGCACCACTTTAGACACATTATAAAAGAACATAGTCTGAAGTGTCAGTTAAAGCTGCTCTCTTCAGAGTTCTTTTAAAGTACTGTACCTTCCATTTCATATTTTCAACATGTTTGGTGCATTTTAGCCAAGGAAGGAAAACTCTTAGGTTATTTTACACTGGCTATTTCACCCACGTCCTCCCCTAAATAGCTTTCTGCCAAGTGCTGTGAAACAAGAACACAGTGACTACTTGAATCTTTGGATGACACTATAAATCGTAGTGCCAAAGGGGCTGGAGCCAAGTCCTGCATCTTCCTCATTTTAGGGGGGAAAGAAATCGATAGGAAAATTCTGAGAAGTTGGTCACCATTTTGGACCTGTTCTGTGTGTTCAGACCTTGGCAGCCATCTTACAGCTTGGCAACCATTTTGAGAATTTGTCTGGCAAGCTCTCAGAACTCGCTGACACTGTTTAAACAGAATGCTGGTTAAATATAGCCCAAATTAAACAATACAATGTGATACCAGGTAAAATCACCCTTAATAAATCCATCCGACAAAACAGTTTACTAGTAGATCTTTAAATAGTGAGTGACATTCTGATTTCCTTAGCAGAGAACACATTCCACTAAGGAAGTTCGAACTGCATGCTCCTTAACCCTTTAACAGGCTTTTCACTCAAAAACAAAGGCTCCAAGAGCAATTAGGAAACTAAACCTACAAGACACAAAAAACAGAACCACGCTGACTATCCAAGAACGAATATATAGTACAGTAGGCAATGGTGTTATTGTGGCTGTACAGTAATATGGGACAGATCAAGAATTACAAAATACAGAATACATTCTCCCTTTTGTTAATGTTTAATGAGGCCATGGAAACTCTAGCTGGAATCAAAGTACAGGATCCTTCTTTTTTCGGATAAAAAAAAATCCATCTACAGAAAAATAAAGATTTGCAACAAGACTATATAAAATACCTACAAGTAATCAAACAGCTTTATATGAAAGAAACTACTTTCAAGGAGCAACAGTTTCTGTTTCTTGTGAACTTTTTCATGTGCTTCTCTCCTGGAAAAAAATTGTTTGAAGTGGAAATGTATATTCAAGCAGCTGGTTATTTTAAAATAGGCACACTTTATTAACAGATTCTAATTTTGGTCAGACAAGGTGAGTGAGGTAATATCTTTCATTTTGGTGTCTAATTTTGGTGTCACGTGTAAACAAAGACCTTTCTTCTTTTCACACCCCACAAAATCAGTGTGTTTTCAGACCAACTGCCTCTCTCTTTGGCAGTGCCAAAATCTGATCCTCTGCTCTGTGCCCATGTGAGGAAAGGCACAGTTGTTACTACACACTTTAGCTCAGAATTAGGAAAATAATTTAACAGATAGATGCTTAAGTCAAGAGCAGGATAGATTACCCCACAGGGATTCATGTTAGTATTGCTAGTGGGGAAGGGAGGGATAGAGCAGGGAATTTTCACTGCAATTCTCTCTCTGTTTTAAACAATCCTCTTATTGAACAAGTTCATTTTTCATATTTAATGTACTGTAAATACATTTAATAACTTCATCAGGAATTTGCAATGAGTGTTTTTACAGGACTGTTTTACACAAGTGTAGTCTGCATGAGCTCTAACTCTCTAAGCTTATTTGAATAAAACTTAAAAGATAAGACACAGGTAAAATCCAACACTTGGAAAACCGAGTGCGTGAAAAGGCAAATATTTGAAGATACTAAACACTATCCAGGTACTAAAATGACATTTTTGGGAAGTATTCAATACGAAAGACAAATGCCCATTGGAAATGCTTACCACACACATTACAGTCTGCTTCTTATCTTGAAATAATTTACAGTGGCATAGAAAAGATCAAGTTTATGCTCTATTAACATAAACTTTAAAGTTTAAAGTTTTTTTTAACTTGAAGTCTGAATTAAATAGTAACTGGAATTTTTATCCTCACTCTTTTTCTTGCCCTTTTGAAATTTTAATTTAAGAGGGAAAAAGTTTAAAAAGCCAATTAATTAAATATAATTGTATAGCAAATGAAATAAATTAATTAAACCATAATTGAAATGACAACATTAAATATTAAAATATGCTGAAATGGATCAGAATAAAGTCTTGACACTGCTGGATATTTTTTATATTGAAGGACAGTATCTGCAGTTGCATTACGTCAGTTGTGCTAGAATAGTTCGGAATGCATTGATAAATTGCTCCATCGATTCTGTTCTGCTTCACTTACCATAATTATAGCACAGTAATGGATGACATGAGTGATATATTTTTTCTTTAAAGGCAAAGCCAAGAGTTTGCCTGTTTCTTTATGAGATTAGACCAAATCCTTTCAATTAATATAGCATGATTGATATCTAAAAGTGTACTGGGGTAAGATACTTGCTTCAAATGCACATATTTAAAGATTATTGGCTAAATATTGAAATACAATTCGAACAGAATTTTCAATGCTTTAAATAACAGTGTCATTTTGGTATTATGAAAGATGTTGTATCGTCACAATTTTCTAAGATCTTCGATTTTCAGTCTTCCATTCTCTCTTCCATCTAAGACCTAATTCTGCAATTATTATTCAAGCAAAAGTCCCACCAAAGTCAAGGGGACTACTCACTTGAATGAGGGTTTACAAGATCATGTACTCCCATGGAAGTCACTGGCAAAACTACTACTGACTTCAGTAGGAGAAGAACTGGGAGGCCTAAATTATACTTTCTAAATATTTAAAGGCCATGTTATGCCCTTAGCTATTCAGGTGCAACTCCCATTGAAATCAATTCATGAGCTGTATGCATGGATCTGAGGAAAGAATTTGCTTCTGACAACGACTTTCGAGTCCAATCCTGCAAACCATTATTCACTGGATTACAGCAAGGAGTAAACAGCTGGCAGGAATGTGTCCTTCATTTTGCACTGCATAAGAACATAGCAACTATCATTCTGGATCAAACTAGTGGTCTATCTAGATCAGTATCCTGTCTACAAAACTGGCTAGCACCAAAGGAAGTACCAGTGTAAGCTGCAAGAACCTGAAAGTGGCCAGATGAGTGGTTAGTTACCCCTCCCCATGAAGGTCTCATCCTAATCAGTAATAGTTCAAGATTAGTTTAGCCCTGAAATATGAAGTTTTCTCTCCCTTCCAATACTTTTTTAATTTACATTAACAACTATAACTCTTGATATATTTGTTATCCATATAAACATCCAACCTCTTTGAATCTTACAGATTCTCTCATACAAACTGTATTTTAACATGCTTTAGGGAGATAACGAATGTGGTTACTTAGTTATGTTATAAAAATAGCAGAACGAGAGAGAAATTAATAGGTAAAAGCAAGAGAGAAAATACATGTTTGCAGATGAAATGAGATGAGAATAGACGAGACAGAAAGATACAGGACTACTATTCCAGAAGGCAAAGCTATATGAAGGAACTACAAAGGAGAAGACTCTTGCACCAATAATAGTCAGACTGTGTTAATGGACATAGAAAAGATTTGCATACTGTAGTACCTCTGTCAACTCAAATTGTCCTTAAACTTGTTAGAGAGACAATGAAGGTGAGGTAATATCTTTTATTGGACCAGTTTCTGTCCAGAGTTCTTCTTCAGGTCAGACCAGATCTGAAGAAGAGCTCTGTGTAAGCTTGAAAGCTTGTCTCTTTCACCAACAGAAGTTGGTCCAATAAAAGATATTACCTCACCTACCTTCTCTCTCTAATATCCTGGGACCAACATGGCTACACCAACTTAAGCTTGTTAGACACATACTTCTTAATAAAAAAAGAAAATGTATATTATATGTATACACACAAGTAACAAAAATTCTGTAACATACTTATTAGTTTAGCTACTCCTGATACACCTCTAGTGATGGAAAGAAACAATAATGTTTTCCTGAATGGATTATTTAATTAATAAGACTATTGTTCTACATATATAATTATATTCTAAACATCTTTTACAAGGAAATTAGGAAAATAAATGTTTCATCAAGTCTCACACTGGCTAGTTCACACAAACTTTGGAATGTTTATTGAAAAACGGATTCTATTGGATTTAACACTGTCTCAAGTGAATTTTTTTCAATGTAGGTTTTAAAAAAGAATATGATCCATTTCTGAAAAACTTTTCACCCACAAAAAAACTGTAAATGGTGTAAAAATGATCTATACTTATAACTGCTGAACTCTTTTTCTTATATTACAAAGGCTGTCACTGGAAATAAAATGTCACTTGGGACAATTGTGGCAGCCCTCAAACCTCCTTTGACACCTTATAATGTCTGAAACCCAGACACCCAAGGTTTACATCAGAAAAAAACTCCATTATGTAGTGAACAACTCAAAACCTACTATCGACCACATTATTGATTTTTAGTGGGGAAACCAAGAAGGGAAAAGCACCAGAAAAGATAGGATTTCTTTTCCCCCCCTCATCTCTAACTTACTGGCTGCCAAACTCAGGTCTTCTCAGGCTTAAGCCATCAGACGTTTGTGTTGCAGCTAGCCAGGATGTCTGCCTAAGATAATTCAAGCTGAAGGCAGACAATCTGCAGTGGGAGCTGATTAGCCACTGACTTCCAACGTGACCTGTCTCAGTCCCAAAAGAAGCTTCTTGACAGTAAGATATGGAGGCTACACAACAGCTGAAAAAAATATGGTTATCTTTTCAGATGGTATTTGAGGCCATCTGACTTTCATACTTCAGCAATTAAGACTGTCTTTTTCCAACTGGCAAGTTCTAACCCTGGCCTTCAGAAATATTTCAGCATGTATTGCAGTAACATGTTTAAAATAGATTATTTTTTAAAAACATTAATATAGCTAATATGAAACAGTTGAGAATTTAAACATACCCTAATAACACACAGTCTGCAAACAGACTCAATTATTTAAAAAGGCCAAACACGTTTTCATCCCCATTTCTTCATCAATAAAGTAAATTCACCCCATTGTCAATCCAAGCAATCCCTCTGACATTATTCCTGATTTACACCAGCATAACCAATGACAGCTTTGGCCAAATACTTTATGTGAAAACTGGAAAAGTAAAAACTATAAGCTTGATTTTGTCACTTCATAATTTAAGAAAAAATATCTTAAGGTTTGCTGAGGCTTATTATACGCAGATCCTGTGAAGCACATTGGGTATTTAATTTGGAAATTGTATGGCCCCAGTTCAAAATCCAGGATGGCTTCTGAGCCCCATACATTTGACTGCTAAATCTCAGCCTCAGGGAAACACTTATTTTTCCACTTATAAAGAGTATGGTCAGGGTGTAAATCCTAATGCATATTTTACACTGGAAGTCACAATGTTAGCAAAGCACTTTAATAAACCTCAAAAGGTCTTGTGTAAAAATGTGAGGAGTTTGTTGTCAAAAATCAGAAGGATCCTCTCCTGTTAAAAATGTGAATACACTGAATTACCAGTGCAGGGACCATAATTAGCTATATTTAATCCACAATGTTAATGGATTGTGAGGTCAAATCTATTTTATGTATTTCATGCATGTACCCCAGTGTCTTTTGTGGCTCGAATGGTTGGATCCAATCTTATGTGTGTTTTAACTTTCTTTTGTATATATTACATTTTTTACAACTTTTCATTTTACACTCACTTTACAGCTGTATTTTCTTGTTAACATACAGCTCTATTCACTCCCAGGTTCCTGAAGATAGAAAATGAGGGTATGTCTACACTGGCAAGTTTCTGCACCACAAGTTATACCACTTTTATTAAAACGCTGGAATTAAACCACTGTTGCGTGTCCACACTGTGCTCGTGACACTGGAGCGCATCCACATTAGCAGCTCTTGCAACAGCAAAGACAGCAGTGCATTGTGGTAGCAGTGCATTGTGTGTGCAACTGGCCGCAGGGTGCTTTGGGAAGGGTTTTCAGTGCCTCATGGGGCAGGCACAGCGTCACATGATCCAGGTTTCCCAATCCCATTGTTTCATGGGCATCCTGCTACATTGCCAGGGGCTTTTCAACTGACGGGGTGGGGGGAGTGTGTTTGTATGTGTATGGGGGAAGACAGTGTGTTTTGGGGGACAGAGAGTGTCAACATGCTGTCTTGTAAGTGCAGACAGCGGCAGGAAGCAACCAGTCCTGAGGCACTGAGAGGGGGAAACCCCAACATCAGCCCCCACCTCCCTCCCTGGGCTCTCTGCACTGCAATCTCTCTCTCTCTCTCTCTCTCACACACACACACACACACACACACACACACACCTCTTTGTTCAACAGCAGGAGCATTCCACGTTAAAGGTTTGCTTTGTACCCCAGAGCAGATCAGCACAGCTCACAAGGACTGTCAGACACGGTGCTTTGAAAGGGAAGGGGCACATGTCTCCAGGGCAGCCGAGTTCAAAACAATGAGCAGAGTGGTCACATGAGGCATTGTGGGACAGCTTCGGAGGCCAATTACAGCGCAGAAAGCAATCAAGTGTCTACACTGGCAATAGAGCGCTGGTGCCTCTGCGCAAATAGCCTTACGACTCTCATCAAGGTGGGTTTTTTGCAGCGCTGCAACTGAGGCGTTTCTGCGCACAAAGTGGCTTGGCAGTGTGTACATGGCTGCCGTTTGAGCACAAAAAGCTGCTTTACTGCACAGAAAGTTGCCAGTGTAGACAAGCCCTGAGTTACCAACCTCCAGCAGCAGAAATTCCATCCCAAAGGGGAGCTGCCATACTGCAAGACACCCACAATTCTCACTCTACTAGAGGATACCAAGTTGATGAGTGCATCTCAGAAAGTGGGTGGCAGGGACGGCATCCATGAGGTGCGCATCTTTCACTGGAACACTGGATATTCCGAAGAAGTACAATAGGGAAAACAATGCTTGCTCTCTTCAGGGAATGATTTGATCCCGGGGAACAGCTGCCTCTGGTAATACAGGAGAGCCATATTGCACTCCACTTCACCAACGAATGAAGCCCTAGGTCTTACTGAGATTTTTAACAACAAATACAACATACAACCATGTATTTTTTAAACGAGATGACATCATTACATAAACCCTGCACACTGGAGTGGGTATTTTAGTATATGATGGGATGGCAGGCGCAAGCACATAAATCTGAGGGCCAGGGTCAGTGCTTAAGCAGAGATTACTTCTAAGCTTCACTTTCATGTTCTATTTTGGCCCAGCAAATTACAGTGTCCTTTTGGAAAAGAGAACGGGCTCCGTTCACTCCTGCTGGCACAGAAGCAGAGCAAGATGTGACTTCCTGAGCCGGCAGGGGCCACTGCACAAGGAGGGGAATTCAGTCCCAGGTGGAGACAGGCACTCCACCCTCTCTTCGGGGTTCACTGGGGCAATTAAGTTACAGTTGAAGCTTCATAGAAACCCAGCTGATAGAAGCTGCCCTAGGGACACACACAGCCTCCTGGTCCATGGCCATGCACCCTACCCACCCAATGCTGTACTATTTCATGGCCTTCCAGAGAAGGGGGAGGCCCAACCACCTTGTACCACAACAGCTTTGTCCTGAACCATGCTCTACGTGGGCTTCTGCTGGAATAATCAGGGCGAAAATATCCTTTTAATAGAGTAGATTGCACACAGTGGATTGCTGTAGCGAGGTCCAACTCTCTTTACATTCTCTCACCTCCCCCAGTGTGACGATTTGTTTACTGAGGAATCCTAACTGTGTGCGGAAAGAGAGAAATGACCAAATTATGTCAAAATCTACCCTCATGGTCCAAAATATCCCACTGTCAAACTGCTTAGATTCAAGAGACGAAAATATGTAGGGCTAAATTTTCACAGGGGCCTCAACTTAGCAAGTAAAACTACCTGTAAGTTTGCATTTTCAAATCTTCTGCATGGACAAAAGCTGCACATGCAATTTTAAAGAAGCCACTTTCTAATATCTGGCCCATAAAATACTAACAAAAACATAAAGCTAATATAGACTAATAGAAGGGCCCAGTGTGGTCATAGACTCATAGACTATGAGCCTGAGCTTCAGTATAACACAGGCCATAGGATTTCCCAGAATTAATTAACAAAGTCTTGTTTGTAAAATCAGAATGATGTTATTAACAAGTTAACATAATGTTACTGTAGGAACGAGATTTTACCTTAATATACAGAACTGATTATGGTTAGGAACATGAAAACACTGTGATATGGGTTTAATTGTAATCCTATTAATATGTTAATTAACTTGTAATTATTATATAGGCAACATATGGTATTTAAAATATTTCTGTTAAAGATCACAAAATCATTTTACTGACAGGCAGACATTCAGTAAAATTAGGAAGTTATATCTGTACTCAGTAGACATTGAAAATTGTATTAAATTATCATCTAGGAAAACATAATGGTGTTAATACCCAATAAATATGTATATCGTTATTATCTTTCTTTTGCCAATGGCAAACGAAGATAAAATAAGTTGTTTATGCAGTGGAATCATATTGTTCATAATTAAAAAAGACAATGGGATTATACCAATCAGACAGCATCACAGTTGACCATAATTCAGAGATAACGATTAACCAGGTTATCTGAAAATATCTGGAAAGGAGGTATTTAGGGCCCGATGCAAAGCCCACTGAAGTCAATTGAAAGATTCTCATGCTTTCATTGACTAGAAAATGACTTAACATGGTCAAAATCATAAGCATATGTTAATATTTTCCTTTTGGGAAATGGATATGTAACGCAAGAAGCATTCCTTCTATACCAGCAGATTCCAGACTATTTTCCTCAAAGGGCAGAAGATAAAGTTTGTCATGAAACCACCCGTCAGAATACAAATGCTCCCCGACTTATGCAAGCGTTCTGTTCCGGAATGCCTTGCGTAACTCAAATTTTGCATATGTCGGAAACGTATACCCAACCATTACACACAAAAAACAAAAAACAAAACAAAAAAACAAAAACAACTATTTCTAGCTTACGGAACGCACTTCCTTAAGTGCGGATTTGAGTAAGTCGGGTTTGCGTAACCCAGGGGCGTCTATATTCATCAAAGAAGGAGCATGAACATATTTACTTCCTTCTCTTCATCGTGGGTTGATGGACACTTGGACGGAAAACTAGCAAAAACCAAGTCTAAAGAAGGGCCCCCTTTAAGACTATGCCATGTGATAACACCAGCAAGACTTTCCTACATAGGCAGACATTAATCATCTTTTTGTCACGTAGATATACTCCCACCATGAACCATACCCAGAGTGGGGATTGCATGTTCGAACAACATACTGGTGCCACTGATAACTAATCCAACAGACTGCTGTATGTTCTTATCTCAAAGACTGACCAATATTCCTCTGAAAGAACTAACCACTGCTTAGAAAGGGTGTCTCTTACTGTAAAAAAATTACTCTATAGTTTATGATTAGCATTTCCACTAGGTCAGTTATCGGGTTTTGTTAAGACTAACGGGAACTTGAAAACTCAGTATATTATCAAGAAATTCATTGTTTTCCTGGGTAACTTCACTAATCATTGTATAAAAACATAACTAAAAGCAGCCATGTGTGTAAAGTGACTTGAAGCTAGAAATTACTTAAATATCACATGAGACTGATATTGTCCTTCAACACTGTGGGCATAATTCATCCTTGGTTTGCCAAGGCAAAAGCAAAGTGCTCCACGCATCACCTAAGGCCTGTACAGGAACCGTGTTGAACGGTGACAGTCACGTTGTGGCCACAGAATGGGGGGTTGGATTTCTCCAATTGACTTCAATAGGCTTTGGATCAGGCACACACAGAGCCTTGAAGATGGAGTGCATTTTACCCAAAAAAACCACATTACCGAAGATAAGGGTGAGAGGTATTTTACGTAATACATCTATACGTATAGTTGACTTGTAAACTAAGGGTACTGCGCAAATATCTAATATGGAAAGATTAGAACAGTTTAAACAGTTCAAATCGTGAATACAGTGAATGTGGGGGTTGAAATTTGGATCTATATTAAGAAATCTTTTGTGTGTGACAATGTCTATGTTAGTAATAACAGCTTAGAAAGATTAATTTCATACCAAACGGGGCCTTGATCCTGCAAACACATACAGACATAAGTACTTCTATGCGCAGTAGTGGTCCCAGCTGCCCGTGTGTAAGTGTTTGCAGGATTGGGCACAGGCCCTGATCCAGCAAAGCACTTAAACCCCAGTTTATGTCCTTTACTGAAACAAGGCCCTAATATTTAAAAGCCTGAGAGTGCATTCTGCTGAGCACCCTCCACTCCCATCATCACCAGGAGGTACTCAGCACTTTGTAGTACTAAAGGCTATTAGTATGAGTCAAATAATATTTGTCTTAATGTTCCAATAATGTATTCAATATATTTTCCCATCAATTAATTAAACAATTATTCACAAATACATTTTTAATTATTCAACCGGCTCTATGCAGTTCTTCAAATAATTTATTCATTTTTTTCAATCGTGAATCAATTATGTGTCAAATATTTTTAATTATTTGGGCAGCTCTAGGAATTATATAGTTTGTTAATTATATTTAGGTTGTTCTATAGGTTAGAAATAACTTTGATTGGGTCGTTATACTCACAGTCATAGAATTTTAATTGGCATTGATATAGTCCTATGTGAAAGTGACTGAAAGCTAATACAGAAAATATTGCCTTCCCAGAACAAATTTTTTAGTTTTTGTATTACATGAAACTATTTGATTAGCACTTTTGATACATTTTCACATTCAGCATTAAATTAATATTCATTTCTGTCCTGCTTTATTTTTTCTTTTCCATAGTTTTCATTTTTAATTCCTTCATTTATCTTGGAATATTATTTAATTTAACACATTTATAAAAGTCAGAAAGAGCCACACTGAAGACCAAGTCTCAAGGCAACACATTCAAAAGGAGCTGTCATTAAATAATAATTGTATGAGACTAATCCTATATTAGTGTTTTTAATAACACCTTAGGATGGTATCATAACAATTATAGTTATAACACTGACTCCTATTTTGAACATACACACCACACACCCTCTTCTAGAGCCAGATCCTCGGGCTGACATAAATCAGCCTAGCTCTACTCAGTGGAGCCATGGCAATTTACACCAGCTCGGAGCTGATCAAGGCCTCAATCCTGGATTGAGCTCGACATGGGCATACCCCCAAACTCGTACAGAGATCAGTTCTGGATCGGAGCCCAAGTAATGCATAATCCAGGTGATCTGGGATTTCGTCATTTCTTAAACCTCAGTGCCCAATAACTACAGCAGAGGTGCTGCAGTAAAATTCGCTCATTCAAGCAAAGCACAAAATCTCTTGTTAAAAAATGTCATAGGAGCTACTGAGTCTATGCTCGGTGACACTGGTATCACACCAGCCAGTGGATCTACTCCTGAATTACTCCAGCATAAACAAACTCAGAATCAGTTCCACTGTCCGCTTTATGCAAAGACAGATTGTACCATATGTTTGGTGCTCAGCTAACCAGCCTCCTTTCAGAGATTCCCCGAAGTAACAATCTGAATTTCAGACCTGTTTATCAAGACTACACCCCTTAATCAACTCTTCTGTTTATCTGTCCTGACCAGTATATACATTAGCATTTGGTAGCAGGGAAGGGGAAATTACCTCTTCCCACACACAAGGCAAGAGTTCAAGTTTTGAACCATCGTGATGTAGCGCATCAACCAGATATGAGCAACTGTTCCATGTCAGTTCATGTCACAATGCTCTGAGGATGTGTTGTGGTGGGGTGAAATTCAACACAACAGGACACATCCTCAGTGCACAGTTGCCTGGATTGAAACAGTCATGCCTGAAGGCAGTTCGCATCCCACTGATCTACCGTTGTATGTTGTAAAATACTGGAAAAGTAACTGAAGGGAGGAATTTACCAATTTGCCCAGAGAAACATTACTAGATTTAGGATCAAAAAAAGAAAAGGCTAACACTATTCATTAGGGGAATTCCTATTGTGTTAATCTGAAGTGAGTCAGTTATTAAATGGGATGTCTAAAATCTAGTGTCGAAACTTCTGGGTTGAAATCCTGTCCCTCTTGAGTTCAACAGTGCAGGAGTCATCCCTCTTTACTATGTGATTTTCACCTAGAATCAGAAATGTTTTCTGAGAGGGCCTATACTCTTAGGTCCGTCCCTCTTTACAGCTTACAGTGTGTTCTTCACATGCTAGTACAAGCAGGCTCTGAGCACATCTTTGTCCGTTTTGCCTTTCAGAGGCAACTTTTGCTTTCTTCCTGTATGGACTAAATTTACAAGGCTGCCTCAATTTGGCCTCTTAAAGTGGCAATGTCAACATGAGTTTTTTAATTGTTAATAACTGAGTAGTTAAATCAATTTTCTAATAAACAGTATGTTCTGACTTTTTTTTTAAATAAAAGAAAAAATAAGGGTTTCTCTGTTCCCCAGTTTACATTAGTAAGGGTCTGAAGCACACCACCACCAAACCTGTTGGGTGGTCCCTACTCTACTCCCCGGTCCCTCTCTTTTTGTGCACACTCCTACCAACTGTAGCTGTAACTGGTAAAAATCCTTGCCGAGCGTATGCCAGGGTGTACACCATCAACACCACCATGAAACTGACTGATGCACAAATGCACAAAATAAACAATTTGCAAACCCAGAGAAAATGTTCTTCAGCCTCTTTCTGTTTCAGTCTTAGAGGTCACTTATAGGTACAGAACTTGCAGGGCTGTTATTTCAAGCTGACGGTGTCTCTTTAAAGTCTTTACAAAATGGAGTGAAGGGGGCACTCAGGGATCCAGACTTACATCTATGCTCTCACCAGGAGACCCCATATGGGGAAGGCAGAGGAGCAAGCGCTACAAGACTGGAAGAGAAGTTGCTGAGGAGCTGCACAGGACCTGCTGGACACTGAGAGGCAAGTGGACTGGAATTCACCTGCAAAGTGGTAGGGTCCCAGAGCTCGGGCTCCACCCTGAGCCAAGAAGTTTACACAGCAATGAAACAGCCCTGCAGCCCGAGCCCTTTGAGCCCAAGTTGGTTAGCACAGGCCAGCCATGGGTGTTTCTTTGCTTTGTATTCACACCCATAGTTCCCCTGACAAAGACTGGAAATAGGAATGCATATCATCCTTAGAGGGGGGAGTCTGAGGTCACTTTGTGACTGTATCTGTCATCAAACAAAGGAAATCCGTTCCTTTTGTTTGTACTTGTGACCAGCACACTAGAACTTTTTTGGGGGGGTGGGGGGAAGGGCAGGGAAGGGAGTAAAAAAGGAGAGTAGATTCCGTTTTTCAACCAAAGCCATGTGAATGAGAGCTTTATTATTACCTCTAAGAAAGATTTCAGGGTCCATTTTTCCCCTGAGACAAGTGTGGAACATTAACACTACTGGGAGTCCCGTGTGTGCATGAAGAGGGAAACTGAGCCTATGTTCTTCCTAATATACAGATGGGAGTGCAGCGGACATGTAATAGACCCCTCCCGTTTGTAAATATGGATGGATGAGGGAGGGGGAATTTGGTCAGAAGAAGGGGAAAGCATAGGCAGAAGTGACAGCAGAATGAAGAATCTGTTCTGTTCAGGATAGTATTGTATATTGCACCCACTTTGGCGTGGCCATGTTCTTCTCAGTCCTTTTTAATAGAAAATCTTCAGTGCTGGCTAGCCAAACTAATGTTTAGATATTTAACATCTTAAATATTATTCAAAGGGTATTATGATTCCTGTTTAAATGACTTCATTATGGGCAACCTTTAAAACTTCACTGCTTTGAGATCCTTGGATGAAATAATTTTTATTTATTACCAAACTTTTTATCTGAAAATAAAATCAGATTCAAATAAATAAAATGAAGGAATAACATGGTAAAACCGAGGATAGACAGACAGAAAACAGATTATCTCTCTCTCATACACACACACCACAGAAAAATATTAGGTAATAAACACTGATTGATAGAAAAACCATATGATTCAGGCCAGGTATTAGAGTGGTGCCTTAAACCCATTATTAAGATTCAATGTCACAGGAAGATCACTGTAAACCGATACAATGTGGCTCACTGACTAAACAAATACTGTAGTAAAAATGTGGTGTATATATTTATCTGGGCATAGATGTAAGCAAATATACATTAGCACATCAGGCACAGACGGGATCAATGAATATTTAAAGGCAAAACTTGTGAATTGTAAGTGTACCCTAAGTACCTATATGGTATCAGCCCTTTTAAACCTTTCGTTTAATCACCTGTCTCCATTTCTGCTCTTGCTTTCTCCATCCTAGCCACAGTTACCTACGCCGACAGCCACACCAGGCCAGGGTAGCAAAGGTGGGGTTGGCTTCAGCTGCATCTCACCTAAACCCCAATGGGACACTTTTCCTATCACTGTATGTCTGTCTTTGTTCATTTGCAACAATATCTTTCTCTGCTAATAAACCATAAATCTGCAACATGTATCTTACAAGGAGAAGACAAATACAAGTCCCAAAAATCTGTATCAGCCTCCAAGGTTTGACTTTTCACCAAAAATTACAGTGCCACCCCCTCACCCCAAAAGCAATGTGACTCAATCCCTTTAGGGAGGAAGAGTGGGTCACTTAGCTCAACAGCAAGCTTTGGTGGATTACACAGCAGAGCGGATGGGCTCCACATGTGATCTCAGCCAGTTTTCATCAGCTGGATGTTGGGAACAAGCGTTAGAGGGGACTAGAATAGCTTCTTGCGGCAGTGACAGCAGTGTGCAGTAGAACATTGAAAAACTTTCATCCTGAAACCCTGATACATGTACAGTTGCCTAGTTTGAGTTTAGCTACAGCTTCATTAAAGGCCTGATTTTTGAAGGGGCCTTAACCTCGGGTCCTTACCGAACCTACAGTTTTATGCAAATAAGCATCAGTTCTGTTTTTCCACTGGCAGATGATCTGTGGTGCAATCAGGTAGCTAGATGTCTACCCTGCTCTCATTTATTTCCACACATAAAATATTTGCATGTCTCTCTCTAAACTGAAACAGATATATAACACATAGGCTTGATCGCACCCCCAACCCTCAAAATATAACAACAATTATAAATGCATTAATTAAAAGCTATACAGAGAAGGGAAGTCTCCATGCTAAACTGTCAGAGCTGCTTTTTATTCAAGTAAAGGACAATTAATCTGTGGTGCATGCTTATCACCTCAGATAGGACACATTTAAAATTTTGCTGTCACTTACACTAAAACTTCCCATGCTGTGTTTACCAAGCTGAACATAATCTTTTTTCTACATTAGTTTCAAAATTTAGAATAGCTTCACTATATCTAATATCTACTAGATGTTACAATACTGCCACAGATACTGCACTAGTTTCAGGCTTTGTCCACGACACAGAATTTAACTAAAGGTTAATAGAATATTGAAGTACTTTTGGCTGCAAGTGAAATTTAATGAATAAACATTTAAATAAATTACCTCATATAATGCAACCATGTGCTATAAATGCCTGAGTTACAATAAATGCTTCAGTTCTTTCAAAATTCGTGAAAATATTCAGTAAAGAAAGTTACTGTGGCAAACTATGTTAAACATAATCTTGATAAACTATACTTATAAAACAGTGTTTCTACAGACTTGGGAATAAAACTGTGGCTTGTCAGTCAAAGTGTCTGTCTATGGCATATGGGTAAAGGTTTCAGTCTGCTATCTCCAGACTCATCTTATGGCCCTGGTTCAACACTATTAAACTGCTCTCTAGACAAAAGAATTGCTCATTCAAAATGGGTGCTGTGAGCGGTCTGGTCAGCGTACCTGTACAGCCTGTCCGGATGCACATATACTACTGGCATGGGAGAAATGGAATGCACTTTGGAGATCTTTAGAGTTTCATAAGAGCGGAAAAAGCAGCAGTCTGAAGGTTAAAGCTGGCTAGTCAGAATGGCATAGTTGGCTGCATATATAGCCAGGTGGCCTGGGCATATTGGCAAACAACTGGCAATCTGCCCAATACATATGGCTTAGATTGCTTTGCTCTTCCCATGAAGCCTTCATAAACTCTTGAGCAAGCATTCATTTTAGAGTAAAGTGCATCCAAGTGTTAAATGCAATTTCCCCCCCAAATTCAACCAACTTCACCTTTTTTTATTTAAAGAAAGAAATGTTAAATTAAACCATTTCTCTTTTTTTAAATTTATTTTTAAATAAATTTTTCCTCCCAGGGCTTTTTCCTTCTTGAGTTGATCAGCCCTTACTTTTTAAACTCCTAAAAGTACCAAACATGCTAGCTTTTATTCACCTACAAAACTAAAACCACTTAAAGGGAGAAACACACATCACAATATGAAAGAAGTAACCACAGCACAATTCCTATTTACATAAAGGATCCAGGCATTTGAGGTGCACATTAACAAGCGTCTTCTGCCACTAACATCACCTATGAGCTAAGCTTAGGCAGATGTCCAGCCTTCATTCCAGTTTTCCTAGTTACTGTAGTTTTAAGCAGACACTTGGCTTTACTGAATATAATTTTATTTTTGCATATTCCCTTCACTTACAATTTTAAAAAGAAGTTCTATTGGAAATAAGAGTTCAAAAACTTCATTTGAGTGATCCATTAACACGAAAGCACCTGGTATGCATTACAACGCAAATATCTGTTTAATCATTGGTGTTGAAGCACAGGTGCCCATACTATTCATGGTGTAAATATTTCATTAAACATTCACAACAGCTTTGGGAAAAGCCCTAAAGTACATGCTTAATTCTAGCATGTGCTTACGTCTCATAGGTCAATGGGCAAAAGTCCACAGCAAAGGTAAATTCCAGTCAAACTGAAGTCAATGGGATTTAAGAATATATTTAAAGTTAGGTATATGCTCAAGGGCTTTGCTGAACTTGGTAAAAACCAAGTTGGACATGAAGAAACATCCTCCTTGGTTATAAAAAAACATGAATTCTGACTATAGCTTGCTTGCCCATTTTCCATTAAACATGCTTTTTGTGTCAAAAACAGGACACTGGGATATCTGAACAGTGATCTAATCTAAATCACAAAATTAATTTTACTTTGATGGACTTTAACTGGGGTTGCTCAGAATTAAAATACTGTTCTAAAAAGGGAGCAAGCTTAACTCAGTTACATCTGGTTGATTGGATTTTTTTTTTAAGGAGGTCCTTGCCATGTTGGAAAATCTTACCCTAATCTAATCTCTCTGTGGTACATTTTTCTATAGCGTCCATCACTGTAGTACCTAAAATGATATTTTAATGTTTTCATTCAACAGGATGTCTTAATAAGAAGCCTTTGAAAGGCAAATGTGTGGTCTAATAGCGTTAGCATGGTCTAGTGATCTGAGCCTTATGCTATTAATCTGTGAGAGAATGGATGATGATTTTATAGCTAAAGCATTGGAATAGGACTCAGGAGATTTGGGGTTTAAATCCACAATTTGACACAGATTTTGTGTGTGACCTTGGGTAAATCACTTAACCTCTCTGTGCCTTAGTTCTATAAAATGGGGCTAATAATACTTCCTGTCTCCTATTCTTTGACTGTCTTGTCTGTTTAGATTAAAAAATCTTCAGGGCAGGAAATGTCTCTTACTGTGTATTTTTACAGTTCCAAGGCACAATGCAGCCCTCAACTCAGCCAGGATCCCTATGAGCTACCATAATATCAATAACATATATTGAGAGAACCTCTCTGCCTCGGTTTCCCTAATTGTGATGTGGCGATATTTGTCTGTTACGCATGTATGTTGCGAAGATTAATTAATTCCTTAGTGTTTGTAAAAGAACCCGGAAGATGAAAAGTGCTATATAAATGCCAAGTTTTATAATTTTGATCATTAGCAGTCAAAAGTAAGAATTAGGGGGAGAAAAGTGACTTTCCCAAAAAGTGCATGCTGCAGGACAGAATGAGATGACCTTGCTGCCATCCTTTCCTTCATCTTCCTCATCCCCTTCCTCATTGGCAAGGAGAATCACTTAGAGTTTTATTAGAACATCCCTACGCCAAGTTGGATAAGCTCCAGACAACTCTGTCCTCCTCCAAGGGCAACATCTGAAGTACTCTCAGCAAACTAGGATGGCCTAGATGGATGAAGGAAGGAGGTGGGACAAGCAGATCAGTGATTGCTGTTTGTAAGATACACTATTAGACAAGTCCTTTGGCAGATGGAGAATTAAGAACTTTACCTTGGTAGAGTAGATTGCAGATTATGGAGAATCAAGTGAAGGCCAAACTTCTGTGTCTGAGAAGCAAGGTGCATATACCACTGTATTTTGAAATAAAGCCTTGGCAAGCAACCTCAATATTAATTTGGAGGACAACTTTTTCTCTTTATGTATCTTTATGATACAGGTAAAAAGGAACAGTGGTATGGATGAACCTGGAGGTACTCTGATGTGCTTTCAGCTAATACAAAATAGATATGGGCCCAAACCAAACCCCAAATCAAATCACACCCAACCTTTGAGAATATAAAATATCTGAATTCAGATTTGATTGGAATTTGCAAACAACCCCTGGACCAGATCCTCACTGAAGTCAATGGAGCTACACCAATTTACATCAGCTAAGGATCCAGCTGCCTATCTTTAGAGTGGGTCAAATCAAACTCCTCCTAACAGCACTGGGTTTTGAGTTTTTTTAAATCTGGATCTACATCTGAATTTTGCATCTTGAACCCATGTGAGCGCAAGAGAGAGAGAGAGAGACTGCTGAGCGTTGCAAGGGAAAATCAAAAGATTCTCTTGATTCTCTAAGAAGGGAATAGAATTACCTGTTCCTAGATGTTGACAGGTTTCAAAGTGGTAGCCGTATTAGACTGTATCAGCAAAAACAACAAGGAGTCCTTGTGGCACCTTAGAGACTAACAAATTTATTTGGACATAAGCTTTCATGGCCTAAAACCCACTTCATCAGATGCACGTAGTGGAAATACAGTAGACAGGTATAAATACACAGCACATGAAAAGATGGGAGTTACCTTATCAAGTGTGTTTGGGGATTTGTTTAAACTGAAAACTCAATGTGAAATTCAAGGTGTACAAGCCATACAAATCAAAATGAAAGAAAAGGTTTGAATGAGACAGTGCAAATCAAAATCACAGAGCTGCACAGAGTTTAGGTCTTTTGCTAAAGAAAATTGATATAGCCATGTTATCCCCTACCAAACAGGCTCAGATAACTGACACCCAATATACTCTGAGACAATATGGGGAAAATTTCCTAGAAAAAAGACTGGTGGTCACTAAGAGGACCCAGGTAGCGAAAATTCAAATGAGCCATTCTTGTTAGTAACTGTGAAAATGTCTTGAAAACAGTCTCTCAATTAATGTACTCCTTCTGTGGCTAAGAATATGGAGCCTGTTCACCCCGAACTCCCAGTGAACTCAAAGGAAGCTGACGGCACCCAGCCCCTGGAAGGAGCCACTCAGCTTCTAACAGCAGCTCAATCTGGGTCTATTTAATGTTGTTGGCAGATCAGTCATATGGTTGTATCAATATTCATTTTTGAATTGTGTTAGAGCAGCTGTTTCCATCAGAATGTAGTGTGGATAAGAAACTTCACCCTTCACTAGAGTTGCAAGTGTATGCTTTGGACTGTGGAATATTTTTGCTGTTAACCATCACCCTCTGTCTTCTTTTCCCTTTGGACTCTACAAGCTCCCTGCTTGGGCCCCAATGCTGCAAACACTACACACATGCTCAGCTCTACTACCAACACCAGGGCTACTCAAGGTAGTAAAGTTAAGCATGTCCATGTTTGCAGGATTGGGGCCTTGGAGACCACGGTGAATTGCACTTCATCCTTTTTTTAACAACACTCCTGGTGTTCAACTTCTCCACGTACTGTGAGCCAGAAGAGTTAGACCAATTTATACCAGCTGAGGACCTAGCCCTGTGTTTTAAAAATCTTTTACTACATATAGAACTTTGTAAAAAAAAAAAAAAAAAAAAGATAATTTTAAAATAAACAAAATCTAGTTCTGTAAATGCACAGATTTAAAACATATGGATCCAAATGATTGTTACTGTAAACACACAACACAATTTTTTACAGAATGCTTAGAACTAAAACTTTTTTTGAAGATATAGTTTGATTTTAATTTTGAAGTTATTTATTATAAATATTTTTCTCAAGGAAAAAAACCACACATTTGTATAGCCATCAGAAGTATGTTTCATTTTATCCTTTGTGTAAAATTGCACATGAAAAGTGTATTTACAAAGGAAATACCAGGCCTGGAATTATTTACGTCATCACAGAGATGATAATAAATTAATGCATGGTTGTGTGTGTATACACTTTATAGTCACAAAATAAAGGGCCAGTTCCTCCATCTCTTACTCACACAAGCTGTCATATTGGATTCACTGGTATTTCTCATGGGAGTAATTAAGGAGAACAGGATTTGGCCAAACGTTCTCACATCACAGCGTTGTTTGCTAAAATTGGGCTTTTTCCTAAAAAACAAATAAAAAAAAGCCTTTAAACACATTTATTTTAAAACCATTACCTAAAGGCAGTGGAAGTTGCAAGTTCTCAATTCCTACCAGGGTTGGGCCTTAAATGTTTTAGGGGCTGCTCCAGCACGTACTGAAATCAATGGAAGTTTGACCATTGACTGTTAAAAGCAGAATCTGGCCCTCAGAGCTCATCTACCTTTTCCTCTGAAATGAAGCAGTGTTCAGGTGGCCAAGGCTCCAGGCTTTTGGTAACATTCCCAAACATATGGGAAAGTATGGCTTTATAAAGCTGCATTTAACAGATGTTTAAAGAAAGACAACTAACAGATCCAAAATGTACTAATGAGGAAAAAAGACAATGTACATAAATTCAACTGCATGACTCTTTATAGCACTATCGATGCCCTGGAGAAAAATGCAAATTAGCCCACTTATTTGCAATATGACACTCTCAATTTTATATTTAATATTTTAGGTCATTACTAAAACTGATTTTCTTTTGAGATGATTTCTTCTGGCACCTAAATGGAAGAAGATTTACGCAGTACGAAGCACATTATACTTTGTCAGCTCATAGAGTAATAACAAAAAATCAAGACGATCAATTACAGCTGAAAAAAGGTAACTGGAACAAACAAAACGGAACTGATTTTTGATACAAGTGTCCCAGAAATATCTTTTTTTGTGTGAATTTTAAAACTTTTTAGTATAAAATGTTTAGTATAGATGGTTTTTTGGAGCCCAAAGACAAACTGTTCAGGTTAGCAAATCAACAATGTCTGCTCATTTTGTCCCAATCTTTTCAGCTTAAATATCCACAATGTGCCATTATTACTGAATCATTATCTGCCTTTAGCTCTGACAACAGCATCATACGGGCTATGAAAGGCTCCTTTCTTCTCATGATTAGTCTGTAAAACATTTCCTCATCTTACAGTGCTTTTCAGCTTCCCAGAATGCACTGCTCAATTACAGTGCTGAAATTAACTGTATGCCACTCTTATTTATTGATAAAAGAATAATCAAGTGCTCCAGCACATTGCTTACTTTGGCCACAATTTTTATATCAAGTTTCAAGTAATGCATTTTTTAACTCTTTCAAGTCCTTTATAAACTGGTAACATTTACTGGGTCCCATGTCAATATTTTGTTGCTGTTTGCATCAATATACCATAAAATATCATTATTTTGCTCCATGTAACCTTGTTGTAAACCAGCGCCGTGATATTTGATGCTTTTAAATGAGTCTCAGAAAGGAAGGATTTCATTTGCTTTATATATAATCAGGGCCAAGAGGGATCTGCAGAAATCTCAAGTGCCAGTAACTGTTATTCACTGAAAAAAACACATATGCCTAACTTTTTTTCCCACTTATCTTTTGAAAGGTTATAAATCCCATACACATTTTGACAAATATAAATGGTTATACTAAATAAAGGCATTTCAATAAATATTTTAATTAGATTATTTTAGCTTCCTAAGTACAATTAGAATGTTCTTTTTACACTTACAAATGAGACCTGTACTTAGTGTCTGTAGCATTTAGCGCAAAACACCTAATATGAGTTTATGGTATTTATATGGAGAATATTTTGAAATCAGGATATGAAATGTTTTAATAGGTGAAACAATCACAGAAAAAATGTTTTAAAAACAATGGCCTGCTTCTATGGAAGTTGATGGTAAATTTCCCATTGACTTCAATGAAAACAGAATCAGGCCCGGAGCTTATTTCTCAGTTTTACTGAAAGAAAAAGAAATTTCTACCCAAACATTTAATTGTTCCATATGCTTAGTCGAACAGAAGAATGTAAGTAAATACACTATTTAAACCTCAAAGATACTTGCTAATCCATGCATACATTAATCATTTATACCACATGATTATTGTTCAGTATTTGCGTAATAACAAATGGAAGGGTGTGGGGGTTATTGTTGGTTTCAGCAAACCACATTCTATTTAGGCAAAGCCAACTATTAAAGAAAGGCCTAACTTGCCAAACCAAGATAAATACATGCCATTATTATGATTACATAAAAGCCACTGCTCTCAGCATTACAATTTCTCTTATAATTGGCACTATTATAATTAAATGAATGCATATGTTTACAGTTCTTCTTTGAATGGTAAAGTGATTTAGCAATGATGGTGTCTCTAATTTCTTTTAACTGTACTGGCAGACAATCAGTGGTCTAAATACCACATTGCCACAATAAATTAGTTAAGCATCTAGTAAAGTCTCCACTGCTATTGAGTTTAAATGTATTATAATAAAATAGCTAGTAACCACTTAATATGTACAGGTAGGAAAATATACAGTTATTCATATTATATAAGCATATCAACTGCAAAAGGCTTTGCTGTAAAATACATATATTTAAAAATATTAAAATGTGAGTAGTCAAAGGTACACAAGTCCTGATTAGTGTCGCAACTTTGGTCAAATGTATAAGAACATTGTTCCCAGGGAGGATTGTATAATTTTGCATAAAACAGTCTAATTCAATGCAGAATTTGTAAACTCTCAGTTAGTGTACACAAAAAGGTGTGACACAGGATATGTATGTGGCCTAAGTATTCCAAGCATTCACCTATACTGATAGCCTATACATTATAGTAAACTTGGGCTAGGAAAGTTAACAATTAAGCTTTTTTTGGATAATGACTTTTTATTTCTATCTACTTTGGCTTCTGTATTCACCAGAATATCCAAGAACCTGGTTATAAAAGTGAGAGTGCACAAGGAGTCAAATTGTTTTAAAGCACCTTGCGCTAGCACACATAGCATTCATGGCAAATGAGAGGACAAGTGCTTCTGAAACTCTGTTATTTTGATTAGACTCTCATAGTTGGAAACTTGAAACAGTTCTGTCATTTTCTAACTCCTACAAAGTATTGTTGGGATTTCCTACCTTCATTGTGCTTTGTTAAGAACCTTACCTGGAGTGGTGCAAAGAAGCCCTGTAATTAAATGTGTCTCAGTAGGTGGACCAAACAGACCATAAATACACTGGAAAATTTGAATTCAATCATGACTGTTTCCTGATAGTTCTCTAATTCTTGACACTCAAGCTGGCATCAGAACAACACATTTAAGAACCCACAGATGTGCTGGTTTTGGTTCAAGATTTTGATTTCGACACAAAAGTTCTGTGCAAAAACCTAAATGTGCTGAACCAGGACAAGAGATGATTGAAGGAAAAGATGAACGTAATTACAGACTAGTTGAGATGTGTGTTGCAAGCAAGATGGAGGATTTTTCATGGTTGCATACCAGCATATGGACAAACAGATCAGGGGAACAAAAAAATGCTCGTTTTCCTACAAAATTAAAGGGACTATATCACTGTAGCCTATGTAAAATGTACTGAGATTTCTGACCATTAAGTGTAGACCACCTCTCAGGGGTTCTTTGTGGAAGGTTAGGGCTTTTTTTATTCTCTCTGCTAAGCTTGGTCAGTAATTCTATTTAGAAAAATAAGACAATCAATTTATAAGGTTTGGGTTTAATAAATAAAACATTGAAAATACTTGGGTAGACCTTGACTCAGATTATTTTTTTGACAGATGTTTTGTAAGGTATATGTTGCCTATATTGTTATTCTGGCTGTTGCCATGTATGTGGCAACATTTTCAGGTCCAGATTTTTCCAGCTGTAGTAGTGATACAGTGAGGGATACAAGTCTGGACCCCGTCGGCACTGTGCCCAAATTACTCTCTCCCATAAAAAAACACCCTACGCTAAAGCCAATGAGTAAGAAGGTGGAGCTAATCCTTCTGGCAAAGGAAGAATCTACAGGCTTTTAAAAATGGATATGGTCATTTCGCTATATCGTGTTTTACAAACAACATATTAACCATGCTGCCAATTAGTTCACCCTTAGAAACATCTAATTTGTACAGATCTCCTGTCTTTCCTACACTTGAACTGACCTTTTCATACTTTTTTTTGCCATGATGATAAAACACATATATAAGCTATGGAAGAGGGTAGCACTGAACATTTATTCAAATGTTGTAAATTTAAAAATAGACAAAAATCTAAATTACCTGCTCACCCACATTTAGAAAAATGTGGACAATAAGCACACACCCCTGACTGGACGCAGAGGACCAGAGCCCCAGCAGATGTAACCGTCAGCTTAGCTCCATTCACTTCAGTGAACGACATCATTTTACAACACCTGTGGATCCGGGTTAGACTATGTACACAGTATTAGCCCAGTGGAGGTCAATGCTCCAGTTTGTAGCTTGATCCTGTAAGGTGCTGAGTGACTTCAGTTCCTATTGACTTCAGCACTTGGCAGGAGGCACTCAGCACCATGCAGGATCAGGCTCTTTCTGAATTGCCCAATAAGGTATATAGGCTGATATTTCTACCTATTCCTAAATGGTCTGTGTTTTCTTCAGGTACCAAAATGGGAAAGATAGAAAAATAATAACTTATTTGGCCATAAGATCCCATGACTATGGTTCACAGGAATTAAAGATGTAGGCAGCTACAACAGCAGACTAGGAACAGAAGTAGAGCTCTTACAAAGCATCTGGAAGTAGAATTACAGGGTCAGATTTTCAAAAGCACCACCCAAAACAGATTCTACAATATTTTGCATTTAAAATTTGATGTATGCAAAAATTTGGCTAAAGACAAATGTACATGCAAAAGCTTAGATGCATGCACAGTTTTAGAGGCTGTGTGGAGTTTACTTTGAAAATGTGTCCAACAAAAGTTTAAGGTGTTTGCTTGATTATTAACATCTTCTCCTCTTATACCAGTCAGTTACAAGGTATGAAATCACTAGGTATTTTTGGTGGCCTCTCCATCATGTCAAAGATCATAAGACAAGCAGATGGTGTACATCTGGGCTTACCCAGCAGCAAGGAGAATATTCACTGGCACAGGTAGAATAATAAAGATTGAATAAAATATACATCATTCATTAAGGACCTGTGGAACTGGATTATTCCCATTTTTCTATTTACTTCTCTGAATCAGAATGATCTACCCAGGAAAACAAAAGGAGATACACCTCTACCCCGATATAATGCTCTCCTCGGGAACCAAAAAATCTTACCGCCTTTTAGGTGAAACTGTGTTATATCAAACTTGCTTTGATCCGCCAGAGCGCACAGCCCCCGGCGCGGCTTTACCGTGTTATATCAGAATTCGAGTTATATCGGGTCGCGTTATATCGGGGTAGAGGTGTATGTGTCATCACAGGAAACTGGGCTGAGAAGCCTTGCAGCATCTCATGCACAAAGCTAACCTACTCCAATCCACTTTGCTGCCTAGGGTGATTCACTGAGGAGTTGAGAACCAAGACGTTAATGAACCTGTTTTGCAGGAAGGCAGTCATGAGGAACTTCTCTGGGATTTCAGTGGGAAACATGATAAGAGGCCAGGTTCTCAGAGGGCGTAAATCAGTGTAACTCTATTCGCTTACATGGAGCTGCATCAAGTTACATCAGCTAAGCACCTGCCCCAACCTCTTTAACAACATTTAGATTTGTAAACATTTAGATTTTATATAAACAAAAAATTATGGGCCAAATTCTGCCTTCAAATACAGGCCTACAACTCTCACTGGCTTCAAAAGCTGTTCTGCACACTTATGTAAGAGCAAAAGCTAGCCCTCGGTTTGGACTTTCAAAAACCCATTGAAGTGTTTATCACTGTTAGGTTGGGTTTTGTTTGCTTGTTTTTTGTAGTAGTATCACAAACTGGTAGGAGATTAGAAATATCAATAGCAAGAACTTTCTGCTAGCTTGCTATGAGAATGGAGGGGCTTAACTATACTGGATGAAATTCTGTTGATTTATTATTAATGCATATATTTAATTATGTTAGACAAGAAATGGGTCTAATTTTAACCTTTCTTGTAGTAGAAGAAGATCATCCTGGGACAAAGCAAGGGTCAGCTCCTGCTCCCACTGCTGTCTACAGGGATTGTGACATTGACTTCAATGGCAGGAGAACTGAGCTCTGAGCTAACATTGATAATACTGCACAAGCAGTGATTGCATGGAAACTTTCTCCGTTTAAATTTTCCATGGATGGTAGCTGTGCTATGAATTCTTTTAAGTGCTATGTGCTATGAACATTTTCATATTTCCTTGTAAGATATGTAGGTTCTGTCACAAAAAAATTGAAAAGACACAAATACTCTCACTTCTTTCATCAATACATATTATAACACTTTAAAAATATTGTGTGAAAAGGGTTTTCACAGAGTTAAGAAACTGAAAAATTCCTCGATTCGCAAGTACAGGTACTTTAATGAAAATGCTAGTTCCTGTGATCCGACGATGCCACACATGTTGTAGTATTGCCTAGTGTTAACCAAAAATATTTGCTAGATCTTTTTCAGGCATTGGAAAGCATTATGTTATTATTAATTATTATTATTATTGTTTATTACTGAAGTTGTTATTATAAGCTCTAAGACTAAGCCAGTTTTGCAGTTAGTAATATCTTTAGGTAATAAATAAAAGAGCCCACACCACATTTACTACACAATACCAAATATCTAGGGGCCACGTAGTGTAATCTTTCTTTCTGAAACGCCAAAATATCAGAGAGCTGATGACAGAGAAGAAATGTGAGTACTGTAATCATAAAGATTTTAACCCTTACCTTTCATCATCTAAGAGTCATTTAATCTCAGGTCCCCCATTTTCCTTCTACAAATATCTCCTCTGCATACCAAGGTGATGAACACAGTATTAATTCCTGAGTAGCCTGATAAGATTTAATAAGATAGATACTTTTGTTCTACTCTACTTCCAATGATAGGATTATGCTACTTAAATAATCAGATCTGTGAAAAGAACAGAAAACTCAAGACCTTTACATATGCTTTCCAAAACCGTGAATGTTTAACAAATTTTACTTCAAGTGAAAAATAAAATAACAAAAGGCTTGAATATACACATCTGCTTTATCAGTACATTAAAAAAAATGTGTAGTATGTATGCTTTCATTTTTTTTTTTTTTTACAATTATGGGTTACTTCCTCCCCAGTATTTTACTACTATATTTTTATAGGCCACATTCAGCTACCCACTGAGTTAATACCTTACTCTGGAAACAGCTTTATTCCATTTTAATGGGACTACTTGCAGCATAAGGTACTATTCAGTGGGCCAGATCCTGAGTTGTGTAAATTGGCATAGTTCCTTTGCAGCCACACTGACTTACACGGTTTGGGATCTGGCCTACTTAGGGTACGGGTGGTAGACCTGAAGTGTTTGGCAACAACCCATTTCTGGGTGTAAATAATAATAATGCTGCAAGGGAAAGTAAATCTTTACCCAACCTGTCACTACTACATGCTAGGTAAGACATACATGAAGATTCTGGGGGTTTCAAAAAACTTCACTGTACAATAGGAATGGCCAAACTTTGCTCTCATTGATATCAACAGGAGTTTTACTATCGATATCATCTGGAGCCAGTGCAATCTCTACATGCAATGACTTAATTTAAGAAGGACAGGTGTACACTGGAAACAGCTTGCTAGTATAACAATATCAGTCAAGCTACACCAGCAAACCCTCTTTGCATAGATGAGGCTTATACCAGCAAACAAGTGCTTAGACCAGTTCCCTGGGTGAAATAAACTACACCAGCAAAAGCTCTTTCAAGCTAGTATAACTGAGTCTGCACTAAGGCTTTTGCCAGTGCAGAAATGTTGCAAAAAAAAAAAAAATCACACCCCTAACCAAACTGCTTTACCTCCACAGGTTTCTTGTGTAGACCCTGCCTCAGCTGAAGTGCTAATCTACAAGATGCTGCTTTTTTAACTTTTTCTTTGGAGTTATATTATTTTTCCTTCACTTGTTAATTATTTGCTCTACTTCAAAATGTTACACTTTCATAACTACAGTAAACTGAAGTCAATTGGAAAACCTTAGTTTTAATCTGATCTTTAAAGTCCCTGTGTGATATCACTTTTAAAAGATAACTCCACATAATAATTACTATAGTCTCAGTGATATCCAGAGCTCAGCTCCCTGTAGTCAATAAGTAGTGAAACTGTGGCTTAATACAATTTTCAATTTTCCCCAAAGCAGCATAGGATCTTTTCAGATCAATTTGTAGATTACTACCCTAGAGCAAGATTACAATGTAAACAAACATTTTTTCATATCACATTAACTCACTTAATTTGCACACAGATAAAAGGACTGATATTTTTATTTAATTTTACCAAGGTAGGGCCAGATCCCCAGCAGCCGTTAATTTACTCCAACTGAGGATCAGGCCTGAAATCTTTACAGTTTTCTCATAAAAAAAGAAACCAAAAAAACTACAACAAAACAGCCTTACTGTCATCTTCTGATATGACAGTGGAAGTTATTTAGCCATCTAAGGCCCCGATTCTTAGCTGCACTGCAGCTGTTTTATGCCTTAACTCCGCGTCAGAGTTAAGCAGCCTTAACCTGGCAGATCCCAGGAAAGGGGAATCCCTGCATGGCATAGAGCCGTTACTTCTCCTCCTGGCTGACAGATGGTGGGCATGGCCAAGGGAAAGGTCCCAGTGCCCTGGCAAATCCAGGCTGCCAGAACAGTCCTTTGGAAACATTGGCAGCCAAAGGAGATTAGAACAGTCTCTTACAAACTCATCCCTACTTTTGAGAAACCTCTTTAAGGTCTGGCCAATCCAGCGGGAAATCTTCTGGGCCCTGATCCATTTATATTCCCATACTCTGGTATTTCACTGGTCAGAGATTCCCCAGAATGGCAGTGCTTGCCAGACCACACGAGATTTGAAAGAACCTTCACAGGGGGCCCAGCAGAGTGGCTGACACAATTACTAGACCTTAAATCAGGATCTTCAACACGAAACAGGGCTTGGAGAGGATGGGAGGCAGGGAGGAACAGGGTGAAACCAGAGCCTGAATGAGAAGGACGGTATTGAAGACCCCTTATCCAAGCCTTTAAAAAGGCTGGGTTTTGATTCACAGAAGGGCAGTTTTACTATGAGTGAGAATGTGTTCATTCATTGCTAGGAACAACAGCAACATATATGAGGCCAATCACTGCTTGCCTTACTCATGAGTGCAGCCCCATTTACGTCACTGGGCAACGTTTAGACCAAGGCCCCTTTTCACCACTCTTAACAGTGTAAAGGGCCCTAAAAGCAGGTATATATTCCAGATGCACCTACTTTAAGGTCTCTTCACACAGCAAGAGCTGCGTAAAAGGGACTTAGTGTAAATGAGAATCCATGAATAAAATGAGCTAATTTAATGATGCTCCTATGATCCAAAAAAATTCTAGTACCATGAATGAGATGGGACATTACTGTAATTTTAAAAAAAGTGTTGAACAAACAGATTTCCCAACTCCACACTTTTAAATAGATAATTTGTAGAATATTGCTACTTTTTCTGGGGAAAATAGCCTTTTTATTATTCAGTGTTTATAACCAAACATTTTTGTGACAGAAGAGGGAGAAAGAATGGGACCTTTGAAAATACATGGGAACCATGAATACAAAGGATAGCAAGCCAGTGGCACAAAAATTTAATTTAACTGAAGAAGGATTCATATAAGTATCATCAGGGAAACACCTAAAGAGCCCTTCTGTGGACTGAATGGGGAGTTTATATACTGAGACTCCTTGCATACGACAGTACTTTGAACTATGCCGTAGATGTGAAATAGGAACATAAATTTGTTTATAACAAAATTATGGGACAGCCTGCACTGTATCCTGTTTTAAAAGTACACTTGGTATTCAAGGACCTTTCAGGAAGAAAATATTCATCAGTCAACTGAAGCACATCATTTTAAATCATGAATATCTCAGTAACCAGCAAATAGCCCTCAAAGTGTTACGTGGCTACAAGTCACTAGCTATTAGATCAACAGTTATATACAGTCAGGTGGGTAGTGACCATCTGATGACTGTTCAGTGGCCAAAGTGAAATGAATTTGATTTTTGCAGTCTAGTGCCCAGTAGAGAGGTTTCACAACAACAACAACAAAACCCCTATCTTCATGAACAGCACTTACACCTTTGGTGGCAATTTCAGTAAAGACCAAGCAATGAATGAACATGAAGACTCCATGACATGAGGCCCCTCCAATGCAAGTGTAAGGCATGTTTGGAGGTCTCTATATGGATACTTTTAGGATACATCCATTTTTAGTCTTAATAAATCATGTTGGTTACCCTTCAAATACATATTAATATGCTGTAGTTTGTTATAAGAGCCTCTTTCACCGTGGAGTGGACATCTGATAACATGAGGAGACAAATCTCTCAACATCAACGCATTGAGATGAGCTGATGCTTGGAAATAAAAAGTAAATTGCTTGCTCATGTGATTGGCAGATTGTTTCATCGGCACAATTTTAGGTGCTTCCAGGAAATCTTGATGTTGTTTCATCTCCATTTCACCCTTCACAAAATTTGCTAAAATTCAGATTAAGTGACATGCCAGGATTGCATGGAAGATCAATTTTTGTTGTTTGCATAGTTTAGACACAAATGTGTACTATTTATGATTTGCACAACAATTTTTATAAATGTCTTGACAGCACTTACAATGAACTTTATTGTTATGTAGACAAAAATTAAATTATTTTTCTTATTTCCCCCCAAATTTTAGTATGTCCTCTGAATTGTGCAAGTTGATTTACCATGTTAATTTTACGCCTATGCAAATACTGGATTTCCAGTTTTTTGAATATTCATATGATAAAGTTATACAGCAGACATATTTTTCTTAAATGTTAACATTACAAAAAGGTCACCATTATTGCTAATTGATTATTTAATGAATATTTTTATCTTAACCATTTTTAAAACCTAGGCACACAATAGATACTAAGGCCCTAATTCACCACTGAACTACTATAGTGTTATGCCACTTTAAGTCCAGAGTTACACTGGTGTAAAACTGGAGTAGCAGAAGTGGTGAATCGGGCCCTAACACAAAAAATACAGTGCACACATTTTATTGTATTATTTTTTTTCCCCCACTGAGCTAGCTATATTGTTTTATCCATTTGCGTGACAGGATACCTAGGAAACAGCTGAAAGAATTATTTGTAATGAATCTAAACCACACTGGATTAGAAATATGCAGACACAAAACATTTTGTTAAGCAAATAACAGAGTAGCTATCCCTTAGTCAGTGTTCAGAAACTTAACCCCTTCATGTTAATCTACTGTGCATCTAATAATTCACTGAGTCAGACATTATGTATTCTGACCAATTCTTAATTTGCAGCCTTTATCTTGTGTGACCTCACATCCACTTTGTCAGTGTTTTACCCCCCTCCCTCACTCTGTCTCTATTTAATTGCATTTATTACTACAAAAAATCAAAAAAGAGAACAAAATCACAAACGTGCACTTTAAACCCACAAAACCCAGGAAATTCAGACTTCAGGCAGAAGCTCTGTATAAAATGCAATCCTTGTGCTGATGCACACACGGGGTATCAAAATAGCGTGATCTCACATATCACACTGTATATGCTGTAAATAAGCATTGCAGAGTGAGCTACAGGCTGTCTTAGCCTTCACTTTGAATTTCTAAGCATTCATGAGTTTAAAAAAAACAATGGACATTATTTATATATGTTTTTGTGGCTTGTTATTAATAAGTGAGGTACAAAACTGATGTCTTGGCTGTCTTATTAGTTACTCCTTTTCAGCTGAAATTGCCATTTGCAGCCACTCAACATTTACTGTTTCTGGGAAGCTTTTCCGTCCAACCAACTACAATCTGCAATATGTGAGACACAGCCAATAAAAGTTCAATGTGCAAACAGAAAGGGTCCAATACAGTAAAGTGGGGATTTCAAAATCACCTCGGGGAGTTTAGTGCCTAGCACAAAATGAAAATCAATGGGACCTGTACACCTAAGTCCCTCGGGTGATTTTTTTTTTTTAAATCCTACCCTAAATGCTTTTAGGAAAGGAATAAACAACATCCATTGTCTTTCTCCTTGTCTGCCATGCCAAATGACCTCTCATAAATCCTTGCTGGCTGTTTCTAATCATATTGTGCTTCTCTAAGTGCAATCCTGCATTATTATTATTAATTATCATTATTACTTTGTATTTGGTAATGCCAAGAATGTACAAACACAAAAGAAAGCCCTGCTCCGGTTGTAGCTCGCCTTCATCACTACAGCATATGAGCACCACACAATAATTCATTAATTTATCCTCACAGCATTCCTCTGTGAAAGGGTAGGGTTACTATTTCCATTTTGTAGGTGGGGAATTAAGGGACTTGCCTGAAGACACGCAGGAAGTCTATAGCAGAGCTGGAAAGTGACCCCAGATCTCCCCAGTCCAGTGCCTTAACAACAGTGAGATGGAGGGCAGAGGAACAAAAAGCAATGACGGTGATAAGGTGGTGACTGGCCTCATCCACTTAATAAGAATAGGTGGGTGGAAGAGTGGGCAGATGTATACATAGATAGACGGATAGATGGATAATCTCAAATTCCCCTACAACCATGCTGCTGAAGTTACTTGTAGGCATCCAACAGAGGTTGGTCATTGTGAGGAATGTGAATAAGCAGAAGGTGAGGGGCCTTGCACACCAGCTCAAGAAGAATGAGCCATACATGGGGTGGCATGGGAGAAGGCACGACATATACTAGAGGCATGGACAAACAGTGAACAGAGGCTGGCATCACATACTAGTTCCTAATAAAAATTCCCCCACGACTGATGTTTAGTTAAGTATCTTTTACCCTTTGCCATTTCCCTAATGATTCCAATTTCTCTTCTTTTCAATAATGATCCATATATCCAAGTACAGAATGTGATCTGTCATCGAAAGACATTTAAAAATATTTCTTAACACTTTACTTACTCTGTGACAGGAAACAAAATGAAGCTGTGAAGGGCTTAATTTAGGTTGCCCCAATTGAAGATAAATTGAGAGAGTCTAGGCTACATTGGTATGGATATGTCCAGCAGAGACCTGAGAGTTACATTGGTAGGGTGGCCCTTGCAATGATGGTGGATGGAAAACAATCAAGGGGTAGGACACAGACTCAGTACACGGAACAAATATCAGACGACCTTAGAGAGACCAACGTGCAAAACAGCCAGTCATGAGTTTTGGGAGAAACTACTGACCCCAAACAGGAAAGTGACAACAATGAAGAAGAAGAAGAGTTTACTAGTTTCTATATATCATTATCTCCATTTTACAGATGAGAAAACTGAGACACAGGCAGGTTCCCTGGGCCCCACAATAAGACAGAGGTAGAACTGGGATAAGACCTCATTACTCCAACAAATAGTGCTTCAACATCAAACACTGCCAAAGGCATTTAAATGTTATATTTAATATATGTGCAAGATCAGAATAGACTTTAGAAGCATAAGAAACGTCATACTTTGGACTCTTAATTTCCCCTCATTGTTATTAATAGTTATACTACATGAAAGTCAGCACTACATTAAATGACATCATTGGTCCCCAATGACAAGGTTTTTAATATTGCAGGACAGTCAATTCACATTAAAAAAAACAAAAAACAATGGGCCAGACTGTCAAATGGTGTGTATTACTGAAGTCAGTGGAGCTATACCTATTTACACCTGCTGTGGATCTGACCCCTATACTGTAATACATATATATGTAAAACAAAGAATGGTTATACAGTAGTGACTGCTAAATAAATAGCATCTCTCTACTGTGCATTGGCACAGTATACACAAGAAGTCAGTTACTGAATCAGAATTAAGAGCATGTCTTTTGGCACTGCCTTGAAAAACTGACTATCCATAAAAATTGATCCAAATGATCTCCTTCCCTGTGCAGATGCTTGAATACAGTATATCAGAGAGGCTGTGATAGTGGGGTTTTTTTTTAAAGCAAAGTTCAGATGGTGTTTTTCCTTTCACATTTCAAGGAACTTGATCAGCTCTACAGACAGACTGGAGCAGTGTGAAAGCACAGGGGAAAAACAGAAGTTTTGTGTGCTGGTTGCTCTACAAATAAGAAGAAGAAATACTTCTTGCATAATTTGCCTAGCTATATAAAGAAATTGGCTATTACAAGTAAAAGGCAAACTTCGTTTTCCGACTTATGCTGGTCTAAAGTCCTGCTTCCACTGGAAGTATCATTCTGCGGGTTTGCTGGAGTGCCACGTACTCCAGTCCCTTCTACTTGTCTGATTAACGTACCCTGGGTAGCACGAGCTTGGAAGCAAGTGCTGCCAGGCTCCAAGCACTAGACCCGATAGGCTCAGCACCTGCTGGGTGCCAACAAGCACTCTACCAACCGTCTCCAACAGCCACACTCCTCCAAGGGCCGCCAGGCACTCTGCTCTGCTCCATCCTCACCCACCACCCTCCCAATGGCACAGGACTCATCCCTTCCTCCTGACCTCTCTCTCCAAAGCAAGCTGACACCGAGCAGGTTCATCACACTGCCCCCTGCTGACCTATGATGGCTCAGCAGATTCATCACACAAGCCAGCCCTCTGTTTTGCTGGCAAACAGTCTGAGTTCCCCTTGGAGACAGCACCAGAACAGTTTCTGAAACAACCAAAAAAGTGTATTCAGAGCCATAAAGCAAGTTCAAGTGCCAAGAAAAACCCATTTTTCCCTGTGCCTACGGCCTCTGGGCCAGTTACTCTCGCACTCCATATGCTCTCCTTACTAGACTGAGAACACAAAAATGTAGTCCAAATGGCAGAGTGAAGGGGTGGAATTTTCTATGGCTCTCAGATCCTTCCAAGACCTGCATGTCCTTAGGCTCATCTCAGCTTAAAAGAAGTCAGGGCTAGTTAACAAACTAACCTTTCACTTCTGACATATTTATTTGCAACCTATCTTGCTTTTCTCAGAGAAGCAGGAATTTAGATGGTATGTAGTACCACACAGATAGGGAGAAGAAGCTGTAAAAATCTTCGTTCCCCAGGATCTCAGTCTCAAAATGATCATTTGGAGTGTCTAATAATGTGTGATCTTTACAGCCTACTTGAAACCTTAAGTGTGACACATTCATGTCTTGGAGGATTTAGACATCCTCCCTTGGGTGGAAAGCTGCAGAAAATCTTCTCAATACAAAACCCCTGTGTCAGATACCCAATGAAGTCTAGCTGTTGGGGTGAGGAGCCTAGCATGGTAGTTTGCTTGGACTGGGGGAGAGGTGCACCATAAAAGCTGTTGAAAACATGGTAAATTGTGTTGCATCCGCAATGTCAGGTCTTCTGCAACTAATGGAGAACATCGAGAAGGAAGTGAAAAAACAAAAAAAGAGTAAGTCTGAGCGAGAAGCTGTCTAGGTTGTGTCCCATTAGAAGAGTGTTCTCTCTCCTTCCAAGCCTCAGGCAGGCTGGACAGGACACTTTCTATCAGACAAGTTAAGACAAAAGGCTCTCACAAGCAATTTTGAAAAGCGTTTTTATTTCCTGATCCAGAACATAGAACTACTACTCAGAGTCAACTGAAACAAAGAACTTCTTTCAGCAGTATCATTAGGGACAAGTATCAGAGGGGTAGCCGTGTTAGTCTGGATCTGTAAAAGCAGCAAAGAATCCTGTGGCACCTTATAGACTAACAGACGTTTTGCAGCATGAGCTTTCGTGGGTGAATACCCACTTCTTCGGATGCAAGAAGTCCCACTCAGGCTCAGCACTGAAGCGATGAGCTTGGTGGAAAGAAAGAGTTATGCCTTCAGTTGTATTGAGCTACCAGTAGCATGTTTCCACAGTAGGAGTAGGATCACTACTGAAGAAGCCTCTGCCATGCAATGGGCTGAGAATGGTTTATTACGTGAACAGCAGAAAAGATATGGTTAAAAATTTAATCAGGATGACATGTGTTGTTGACATATGGCAACGCATTGCCATCTGGATTCAGAAACAGACCTGGGTTCTCAGTTGTTGCTGGACAAGGCCAAGAATGTAGCTGAGGTGCTAGGTCAGGCTGGCTGGGAAGAGTTCTGCCAAGAATCCTCCTTGACATGGTATTGCCTTCATTAAAGCAGCCTGCCTGGCTGCCCCTTCAGGTGAAGGAGTGTTAAGGTCTACAGAAGGTACAAGGAAGAGTGATAGGGAAGGTCAAAAAGGAGATAAGGTAAAAGCAACAACTATATTCCATGCTTCAGTCCTTACAAATAATACACAATTACTCATATCGTAACCACTCATTTTGTGGTCTTGTACAGCAAGAAATGACTTGGGCTCTTGGCGTGAGTGCTGCAGTTTTGTGAGAGTACTTTTGCCTGCCTCATAATCATCAGGCAAACACAACCCCTTCCCCTCCCCCCCCAAAAAAACCCCTAAACAAAATACATAAATAAAGAATGCCCCCACTAACCACCTGAGGCTCAACGTTAACCAACGTCACTGCCACTACAAGTTAAACATGTATTTTACTCCACTCTTAGCTGAAATTAAAGAAAGAAAAAAGAAAGAAAAGGAAATGTAAACCACACTTCTGTAGTTCAGATTAACAGATTAAGTTACCAACACACCAAAAATGAATGAAAAAGAAAATTCCAAAACAATTCTGTAAGGCTTAAAAAGTCAAAGCAGGTAACATTTTATCCTACTAGAATTCCTCCAGGGTTAAATGTGAGCTAGATTGGCCTTCCAGGCACAATAAGGTGTTTTATTCATTCAGTTTCTTTATTCATTTTACCCATCCTTAATCTACCCATTTATCCTATCTATTTGCATTATGCTCCAATCAACTGGTATGTCTCTGTTTGCTTTCAAACAAATCCACTGCCCATGGCTAAAACTACAGTACAAGAGAAACACTCAACAAACAACTGCACTGTGAAATATCCCCTGGATTCTTGTTTGATATAGGGCCCAATCCTGAAAGATCTTAGTCCCTACAACTCCCATTGATCTGAATGCAAGTTGCAGAATCTCGGTAACACACGAGATTTGGTTTCAAATCAGTATGTTGCTATGAAGTTTCATTACCCTAACAAAAGGCCAGATTCTGATAAGATGCTACTCTGTGTGAGTGAGAGTATTTCATAAGCCGTTGCAGTGGGTGAAATGCTGGCTCTCTTGAAGTCAGTAGCAAAACTCCCACTGATTTCAATGGGTCAGGATTTCACCCTGTGACTTCAATGGGGCTACTCATATAAGTCCTCACCTGCATGAGTAAAGCTTGCATAACTAGCCCTACATACAGAATAATAATGAGTCAACTTCTGCAATGCTTACTTGTCTTACTATGGCAGATTCCGAGTTCTCAAATGAAGGTTTTGTCTGAGTAAAGTGTAAATAAAGACTGGAAGATTTGACCCATTAGAAATAAAAATTATTTTGCATCATTATAAACCCCCAAAAGAAAGATGGATGGTCCCATTATCTCCATCTAATTTTTGTAATGTTTTAAAACTCTACATTCAGTTCACAAAGATGAATTTAAGATACAGCCATCACCAAGGTGAAAACTCAAAGACCAGCAATGCAATTAACAGCTGATGTATTTGAATACTCTTTCTCTTTCATAACAGGGATGTCTCTACTTTTAAGTTATGTTAAATAACTTATTATATAGGATACACTTTGTGTATTGCTTTCTATTATTAATATAAATATGAATGGATTTACATCACATTTTATTCTACTTCAAGTTCATTTTTGGAAAGCCACAAAACAAGCTGGAGATTAACATCAGTCATCCCAGACTTCAGACAACACTACTGCAAGCTGGGAAGTATAGATATTACAATTTATGTTCACCAGTTGCAAAACTATTAGCTACTTTGGACTGCAAATACATATTTTGTGGATAACCGCCCTAAAACCCCATAGTATAAAGTATTGTCTGTTAATATAAAATTTGCAATGTCTCTCTTGTAGATGTTAATTTAAATGAAATAGTTAGCCCCAGTGCCGGGAAAACTGGATATTAAAATAAGGATTTTATTCCTCACTCTACATAAAGAAGAGAATTGTTTCCTTGAAAAATGTAACTCTGATATGTTTAGGAAATATGTTAATACAATTTGAAATTAAACTACATTCTCTGACATGATATAATTACTCCTGGGGGACTTCTGCGCCATTGCGCGGGCGTAGAATTCATGTTGTCCATAGATTTCTTTGCTTCCTCACAGAAAAATGATTTCTGAGGAGAAGCAAAGGGAAGCTGCAAAAGCAATCACTTGCTCCTCTCCGGCAGCCCGGAGCAGACAGCATAGATATCAATCTGCGCAGGGGGAGAGAGGGCTGGGCATGCATACGCGGGAAGACGTTAGTCGCCACCAGGGGGTAGGGTTGGGCATGCAAGCAAGAGAACAAGAGAGACCGTGTCATTCTGCTTCCTATTGCGGCATGCCCAGCGTGGAGGGGCAGGGCTTTGGCGTATTTGGAGGTAGGCATGAGACAGTCTATCCCCACAAGCAAAGCATAATTTAGCAGCTCGCCTGCTTAGTTGTTCCCATTGTTAGTGAATTGTTCCCATTCTCACTGAATTCCCCCAGTAGCATAAAACAGGTGTAAAGGTTCCTTTACACTGCCAGAGTGGATAGGAGCGTTATTGTAAATGACAGTCTGGCCTTATAAATGCTTATGGTGGTTTACTGAGTAGAACTGATCTAAATTTTTTAACAGAATTTTTTTTCTTCAAAATGTGCTCCATGAACTGTTTACTACTGACCTTTCTGGACATAGTCAGTAGCCAATATAAATTGTGAGTTTGATACCCCAGCCCTTACTATTAGACAAAGGCAATTTTTTGGATTTCCTCCAATGCTCCCCATTCTCCACCCATTGTATTGTAGTTTCAATAAATTATCAAAATAATTGAAACTGGCATGATTATATTGTGTTATTTTGACAAATACAATATGCAGAATTTTGCAGAATTTTTAATTTTTGGCACAGAATTTTTAAATTGTTGGTGCAGAATTTTTTTTTCCACAGAATCCCCCAGGGGTATATACTGTCATGAGTGCATTTCCAAAGAAAAGCCAGCATTAATCAGTAGAGTGCAATATATAGTTATTATTATTATTTATATTGCACTAGTACCCACAGGGTACTACATGTAGTTCACACAAACAGAAAGTTAGTCCCTGTCCCAAAGAGTACAATCTAAGGCTTCACTTCTGTAAAGATTTAGGCATACGCTTAACTTTATGCACTGTCAGTAGTCCCGTAAACTTCACTGAAATGGGACTCCTCACAGTGTGTAAAGTTAAGCACATGCACAAGTCTTTGCAGGATCAGAGCCCTATAAGATTCACTAGTCTATCCCGTCGTACCCATGTACTGCCCCATTAACTCTTGAGTGTAAAAACAAATGAAACTTTTGCAAATAACGAAAGAAGTTTAGGTGAGTTGGAATAGAGCTAATTTAAAATACTTGTGTTTGGGCAAAGTGAGAATACACCTGCAGTTTTGCTCAAAAGTGGGGGAAGTGGAAGACAGGGTGATTTATTTGAGATTTAGAAAAAGGATTGATTTTCTTTTGTTTTTACTTTAAAGCTCACAAATTTATATTAACACATTTCTATCATATTGGGTTGTTGACAAAAATAAAAAAAACTGTCTTAAGACATAACCACTTAGATGTACTGTATTATTTTTTTCTCTGGGGAGCTTCTACCAAAGGTATCATATAGCCCATAAATATCACTTGCCAAGGCATAACTACATCACCTTTCTCCCCAGCTGTCCATACCTCTACTTATCCACTTTCCTCTTTCTTAACCTTCTATCCATCTTTCTATCGTCTCCTCTGGTTTTTCTCATCTCTCGCTGTTTCTCTCACTGTCCTACTACAGCTATTACTTAACCTTCAGGTACCCACTTAAGCAACCCTCCAAATAGCAATAATGATCACATAGAGTCAATAGCGTGGTATGTAATCACCTTGCCTACTGTGTTAATGTCAGTTATCTTTTGCTTATATACATGACATTCTTTATCCTTCCACTTCTTTAAGAGTGAATTACTGTTTGTTTGGCTTCAGCTATTGTAACTGCACCTGGGCTCACTTTCAATTCTTAAAATAAAAAGAGCCAGAACATGTTAACATATAAAAAACCAGATGAGTAACACAACAACAAAGCTGACTCTCCTCTCACCTCTGTGTGAACCAGAGGTAGTGCAACTGAAGTCAGCAGTGTTACGCCGGTGTAAAACTTATGTAAATCAGGCCCAATGATCCATACATTACAGTAGGATGGCTTCAGTCCACTCCTTCTAATTGTCTTTACCCGGTCCATAGACTGTGAATATCACCCTTGTTGGAGAGGTTCATGGTGGGCTCCCTTCTTATGATTTACTGTTTTTTCTCATAGCTTAATTATCTTTTAAAGTATGTTGAATTCTGTGGGCCAGATCCTTGGTTACATCTGAGGAGCACACAAAGCATGGTGGGGTGTGTTGCAAAAGCTGACACAAAACTTACCTTTGTGCTCACTGAACCTTAGGCTAGCTATGTGCCAAGCCAGTCACACAGGTAAGTCAGGTTGCCTGGTGTAAGGCAGACCTAATTTACACCAGCTGCCAATGGCCTCAGTCATGAAACAGCAGCCAGGGATAGACTGGCTTAGGAAATTCCCTGCCACATCTTCAACACCGATAGCAATGAATACAGTGGCGTAGGACCCTCTGTGCCATCGGAGAATCCCCCTGAAGTGGAGTGATCCTCCCAGGGTCAGATACGCTGGATCTACAGCTAGATTCCACCACAAGTACAACACAAAGCAGCCACACCACACCCCATAATTTTGAATTGGTTTCATACTCAATGATTTAAATGTTAAAATTAGTTCGCTCCCCCATAACATTTTTTAAAGTTTCTGTAATGAGTGGAGAACAGCTTGATGCAACTGTAAGTATTATAACAGTGAGCTGAAATACTAAGAGCACACCTTATTTTGAAACTCCCCAACTCTTTCTGACACACATATATAGACATATATATTTAACATTGTATCATACTCTTGTCTGATCTTGAAACACTGGCAGAAGCCTTGACTTTTTTTATGTAGTTTTAGACCATTAAAACTACAAAACCTCAATTAAATAAAATGCCAGAAGATTTTTGTTGTTGGCCCCAGAAAGATATAAAACTTGTACTGGAAAAAAATCTGGTTTTCACATGGAAAGCCCAGGCTCTAATTAATATTATGGTTAACGTCACTGCACACCAGGATGGATGTAATCCTCATATCATTCTTTTTTATTTATTATTTATTTTGCAATATTCTATTCTGTATTTGAGAAGGCACAACAATTCAAAATTAAATACCGTAGCAGAAGGTTTATTTTTCCCCAGGCAATGGACACTTTGACCAGCTTGTTTGTTCTTGATTTATTTTAGGCTGTAACCTCTTTGGAGCAGGGACAATAGAAAGATATAGTTAGTAATATAACAGGGCTTTAACCCTGATTGCAGCCTGTGGGCACTAAATGGATTGCTAATGTAAACAAACAAGCAGCAAAATTCCTTAACAAAATAATAATAAAAAATAATGTCTTTTGTCGAAGGCAAAAAAGAACACACATCCATTTGTTTTCCTTGTAGGCCACCACTGAGATGTAACCACAGCAATATGTATGAATTTATACTATTTCTCCTCTTTAGAGAGAGATTACCTGATGCCACCCCAAAAATGTCTCTGTTTTAGATCCTGGTGCTTTGATACCTCAGCAATACCTGCCTTGGAAATACATGGAATCAATGAGAAGGAGATACATCTAGAGAGAGCAATTAGAAGATAAGAATCAGCGCATTCTACAAAGGACCCTGATCAGTTTGGATATTGTGGTGGAAATCAGACTGCCTTCATCCTTTCATGAGTGAGATGGGGAATCAGGATAGAAAATGCTGCTGTCCACAGATCGATGGAGAAACATGTGGTGGAGGGAAGGATGTTTTCCAACCAAGTGCAAACCCTTTCATAATCCAACATTCTCCACTGCATCAAAGTTAACTGGTAGGCATTATCTCTTGTACAGCCCGTTTTCCTCTTTGCTTATGGTCACAACTTACTGTCCATTCTGAGAGTACTAGAAAATGGCCCAGTGGGATAGCAGGTGCTGTGCTGCTGGAGGTTCTGCAAAACCAGGAGGGTCCTGACCAACTGTTGGCATTAAAAATCCCTTGTAATTTTTGGTAAGAGTAACCGGGCTAACAATAGTGGTCTGGCCAAATTCCGACTCATGCAATTACAATCTGCAGACCTACAGTCCCCCTGAAGTTTCCACTGGATGTGTTAGTTTTCACTTCCTATTGTGTTGTTATGCACTGTTAAAGAGCTGCCATGTTCAACCCCGGGGACATCTGCATTTCGCTGATGAATGCAGTGATTCCTTAAACACCACTTATATCCTCAAAGGAGTGTTTTGAAGCTTATTTATTTATTTATTTATTGTAAAGTACTTTGAGATTTGATGATGAAAGTTGCTACTGAAGCGCAAAATTAATAACAATATAGTTAAAGCTACTTATTTTAAGAGGAAAACCTGATTATTGTGCATATTAAAGTATAATACTTCTAAACATATGCACACTTTACTTAACATCAAATTAAGTGAAACAACATGATAGAAAGGGTTCTCCAAAAATATTTTCCGTGCTAAATGTATTCACTCCAATAACCCTTATTTAACAGAATACAAATCTGGGCATTGCACTTAACTTGGTCTGATGGGCTTTTTTTTAAGTGTCAAAGGTAAATGAAAAAAAAAACAGAGCACAGAGGGTTAAAACAACACTGAGCACTACGGAACATGTTTGAGGGAAGTCTCACAAAAGTAATTTTAACTCTTTCTCTTTCACCCCCCCTTCCCTTCCCCTTTATGTTTTTAATCATACGTTATCCTCAATTTTTTACATCACACTTATATTTTACTCCTTGTTCCACTGAAGCAGTATTTTAAATGTGCTAGTTTTGAGCTTCTGCTTTAGGGGAAAAAAAAAAAGTCTTGGTGTTCAGTGCCTGTGAGCTCTTGCTCATTTTGAGCACTGTTCCTATTACACAATAATGTGTTATTTTGTTGAATTTTGGCATCAATCTAGCTTGTCTGGTCTGGAGCCAAAAAATTAGAGTGTGTCAGTCCACCAGTTCATCCGCAGAGAAGCTCTCTTCTCGCCCAGCGAGTATTCTGTACTCTTGGATCGAGGCCAAGAAGGGAAATCCATTTTACATAAAGAATGCACACAGCTCAAGTGCTCAGAGACTTTTTACCTACTAAAATAACTTTATGGACAAATGCCAGTCTGCTAGACACAGTCAGCAAAGAACATTTGGCATAAAAAACAAGGTAAAGTAATCTGTAGAGGTAACAAAGTTTTTAGGAACAAGGAAATGGCTGTAAGTGCATTCGTGGCATATCACATGATTTGGCACAGCCTGTACGATTGGCCGGAATTGCAGTAAATACAGCCGCCATGTAAGGAGCTGAAAGCTTCGCCCTTTGCTGAATTCTTAAAATGGCGGACTTGCAGCGCACCAAGAGAAGCAAGCTGAGACCCAGCCTCAGTTCTTTCCCTCCCCCCCCCCGCTGAAGTTTTTATAAACCTTACAGATTTGAGTAGAAACAGATTTCTCACAACTTGCTCTGCGTCTCAATTTCACAGTTCAGCATACACTCAGGCACTGTCAAAAGCTTGACAACGTTCCAGGGAAAATATTAACTGTAAACTTTCCAAGAGGAATTAAAGGAACAGAACTAACATCAGGCTGTCCCCTTTTAGAAATACATTTCAGCCAATGTTTTTAAACGTTTTAAAAGTTTATGCCACAGCATATACAGTTAAAGCTGAAAGGACCCAAAATGTGGTCCCACTTCACCATGTCACAAATGTAATTAAAAAGGACACACATCCTCTTTGGCTAAAAAGCACACAGATCTGTCACTCGTTCTCCCAGGCCTGACCAGTTGAACACTGCATGCTCTGATGTATAAATATTTGCCTCTGGCTAAAGTTCAAGCAGCCCTGTGTGGCTGCCAGACACAACAGAAAACCAACATCCAAGTGAAAGTGTTTACTGCAGTGTTGGCCAAAGAAGCAATTGCCAGCAAACAATCAAGTCTGATTGGCCCAGTCCTGCAAGTGCTTATCATAAAGTACCTGGCCAGCTGCCACTGTGGTGCTCCCACCCTTTTATTAATGGTTAATGTATTTAACACACAGTTTTGCCACAGTTAATACTTTTATAACCAATTCTGACCCATTTATCCTGTCAGTCCTGGAAAGTTGAATGTGCCAAACTGAACACCCAGAGCCTTCCACACACCTTTGGAAATTAACCCTTTGTTAAATCAATAATACACTACTGGCAATTTAACCACCCAGAAGTCCGTATTCTTTCTGCCAAACTCTGTTTCTGCAATTAAACTGTTAACTTGGATTTTAAAAGAAAGAACCCTGAAGCAGCTATTTACTGAGAGAGCCAGTTGCCTCTAAGCACTGGTAAGACAAAATAGAAAAGCAGGCATACATGGGACTGTTTCTCAGAAACAAAATGTAATAGGTTTGAAAATATTCTCCACTCATTGATGATGTAACACTCTAATAAACAATACAAAAATTAAACATTTCTCCCCTACCCCCTCCACCCCAAAATAGAACATTATGGAAGTTTGTGCCATTCTAGGGCAACTAAAACCTCACAAGAGGTGGAAATAATGCAACCCAAGAATCAGCAGGTTGAGCTATTCATATAACGACCCAGAGAAGACAAGAAAAAAAAAACAAAATAGAAAACAAATCTTGTATAAACTCTGTATTGCTAAGCTGCTGGAGTCATGCTGTGGAACAAGTTAACACTGAACACATGGCTATAGATAGGACGCACACAATTGACAGGAGCTTTCCAGTTAAAATCAGTGAAACCCTACAGGAGGCCTAACTGCGACTGAGATTGTTATCATCGTTGTTGTCCTCGAAAATAGCTTCCCAAAACACCAATAATCACAGTGTTAAAATGTACTAAATTAATATGCAGGGGCCGTGCATATCTGACTTTGCGTTCATATTGTAACTGAAATACGTTCTACTGTAACTGAATAAAAAAACTATACTTTGGAAAAATGTGTCTCATTTAAGAAAGAAAGAAAGAAAGAAAGAAAGAAAGAAAGAAAGACTTTCAGTATTATGACACAATAATTTAACTAAAGTATAAAGATATTGTTCTACAGATAGTTACTCCCAATACTCTCAGTAAAATACATATTAAAGTACTTAAAATGTTTGCAATTTGTTTTACACCATACACATCACAGTAGATTTTATGTAGCAAGTTACATAACTTGTTATAGCCCTAACCTTGAAAAATCTTTAATCTTCTATTCCTTTCTTAGTCTAGGTTTAACAGTAGCAAATTCAAATTCACTGTAAAACCACACAAATAATCTATCATCTAATCCCATTTTCTACTCTGTTTCCTTAATATGAGTCTTAACAACTCTGCTTGCCCTGTCCAATCTCACTCTAAACCACAAATGGTCTGTGATGTCACTAGTGTCTATCTACTTTAGTCCTAAGAAGCCCAGCACTAATAGTATCAAGACTGGCTTCCAGGAGGCCCAAGTGAATCATGTGAAAGAGGATCACAGAGGAATGTTCTGTTCCCACTGCCAACAAGACAGAATTAACTCTGAGATGCTTCCTTCTGTTGCCCTGTTTGTCAGAAAGGTCAAGATGATTAGCTCTTGTATACTCAGTACCAACCATCAAAACAAAATACCCTGATCTATTTTAAACTAACCGGAATATATACAGGAAGGATAATTTCAGGTGAAGCAAACTGTCACCTTTAATTTAATTTATTAGGTCCACTGCACATGGGCATGTTAACTTTTATTTTTTCAAGAAACAATATTACAATTTTTTAAGCAAAATTATCTTCTACTAGCTATTAACAAAAAACCCCACATGTACAAGAGAAAGATATCCTGATTTTAAGCCACTATGCGTTACGTTGGCCAGCTTCATTCATTGTTTCTGAGAACTGCATTTTTATCTAGCAGATCTATGCGGTAATAAATACACTGTTTATCACATTGAAAAAAAATATTGGTCAGTTTGAAGTCCTAAGATCAGAAACTAGATACACTTACATAATTAAAAATGTCCAAGGTGGTTTGAAAAGGCAGTTGTCTGCATTAGCAAAAGAAAGGGTACTTCCCAGTTCTTTATTGAGTATACATTTAAGAATGATCATAACAACATATTCAGTATGTTATCAAAAGATTACAAAATTTTATACCCAGTCATATGTACCTAGAGGGTACTTTAAGATGTTCAAACAGTAATAAAACAAAACTAACAACATAAACATTCCATCCGATTTATATCTTTTTGATTGGGCATCAATGCAAATATAGACTGAAGTAATCAAAATGCTAGAAATATAAATATTCCATTTAAAGCCACTGAATCCACCACTTCACTAGGAAAGGCTTAGCTATGTTATTTGCAATTCCCTCATTGCACAACAATGTACATTACTGTCTGTAAGCTCTAATTTGGCATGGCGCATCATTAATGACCTGAATGGTGGCTGTTTCACACATACATATTTAATTACAACAGCTGAACAAATTACATATTTATGCTTTATAAAGGGGATTGCCAGTCTAATTCATTTGCTATGCATGCAGGTACAGGGCTCCATCTGCAACAGCATCTGCACAACAAGAGCTAACAATTATCCATTGTACAGTGAGTGAGTGTATCTGGTGAAACCTGTAAGAGATGCAATCATATTAACCACTTCACTGCCTACAAACCATTATTTTCTCTATGGACCACTATATTTTAAATAATTTATTATTTAACAATAATAATACTTTGACTTTCAACAGTATCCCTCATCCAAAGACCTCTAAGTACTTTACATACAATAATGAATTAAGCCTTTCACAGCCCTTTGAAATGTGCAGTTATTATCCCAACTTTATGGGTGGGGAAGCTGAAGCATGCAGAACTAAAAGGCCAGACTGTCAGATGGTGTAATAAGCGTTCCTCCACTGACTTCAATGGCGCTACACTGATTTACACCAGCTTCTTATCTGTCTCTAAGTGACTTGCCAAAGATGAGACAAGTCAATGAAAAAAGGAAACACTGACAGATCTCTATACTGCCAATCTTGTGAGTTAAACCTCAGTAAAGCCCACTGAATTCAAAGGAAAGACTCCCAATCATTTCACTGGGCCTCGAGTTATGTGCCACAACCTCAAGTCCTTATTCAGGCAAAACTCTAACTGAATTATTTAACAAGCTTTCCAAAATACTAACAATTACTTCTAAAAACTCGTGGAGAATTGGAGAGGTATCAGAATTATTGCGATAAGTAAATGTGGTACCAATATTTCAAAAAGGAAGGAATAATAATCCTAGCAATTATGGTCCAAACAAATATTCTTAGGTTAAAAAACAGAGCAAAATCACAGAACTACCCGGATGATCAATAAGTAGCATGGTTTTAAGGAACAATTTTTGACACAGTAGTTAACTTTGTTTTGTGGGGTTTTTTTGGTAATGTTGCAAAATTAATAGAATAACAAAGTGCAGTTGAGGTTATATATTTGGATTTTGATAAATCACTTAGTACAAGTAAGTATAAGTAAAATCTTATGCACATAATTTGTTTCATATTAGTGTGATATGAATCTTGTCATAGGGACAAAGCTCATTACAACATGTGAAAATGATACATAGCAATATGCTGAGTTGGGTGGACAAGTGGAGAACCTCTGGGAGAAGAGGTAAGAGGTGGTGAGTCTCATCTTATTTAGCATGTGCATTAATGATCTAAAGGAAGAATAAACATTACATGAATGAAACTCACATATGATGCTAAAAAGGAAATCTTGGATGGACTCCCAGGACACCAAGGAAACAAGAGAAAAAGGCAAGAAGGGTTAGAAATATGGGTGGGAAATAACATGAGCAGAAAATGATGTTCAACTCAGAAAAATGCTTATGGAGGAAAACAATGAGAAACACAAATATTCCGTGGGAGGGAGAACCTAGAAAGCAATAATCTCAAAATAAACCTAGGAATGATTGAAGAAAGAATATTATACATGACTCTGTAATGCAGTATGGCAGCACCAGCAAAGGCCAATGCAATTTTAGGCTGAATATGCAAAGTCATCACAACATGGAACACAGAGGTAACAGTCCTATGACTCTAATCCACCTAGCAGGAATTCTAAAAAGAGCAAGAAAAACCATTAGCGGACTGAAGGGATTGATTACATTATGAAAAATGCAAAGCATTAGAATGCACAACTTGATTTTACGATAGGTGAGAGAGGACATCAAAACACAGTACAAATAATTGAGAGTGTCAATGTCAGGGAGAGTGATACAAGAGGATATAACTAGGAATAAAAGGGATAAAATTAAGAATGGTAAAAAACATGCTGGAAATTAGGAAAAACTTCCTGGCAGTGAGCTCTATTGGAACAGTCTCGCAAGGGATGTGGTAGAAGCCTCATTACTTGGGACATTTAAAACTAGACTGGATAGTCAATGTACTGTGGAGAACAATTGCTCACTAACAGGACAACATAACCTAACAGGACTTTTCCATCTCTAAATTCTATAGCTTTGTGGGAATATTTAACAGCTCCAGAACTTTCAATACAGTCAATTTAATAAATCTAATGAGCATCCTAAGAATAGTATTAGGGAATATCATTTCAACTTCAGTATCTGAATAAGGAAGCAGCGGGAGCAAACTAATCAATCAGGAAGTTTCCCACTATCATTTAAAAGCTATATTTAGAAATAAATAGGTTTAAACAGGCTACTTGGCTAGAGGCAGCTGTAGGTCTACATGCTACATCAGGTACTGTAACTTGTCTTAAGTGCATGCATACTCATTAATTAAGAGGAAGTATGAAAGTATCCCTCAGGCCTCTGCTGTAGCTGTCAATCTGTTCAGTGAAGTGCAGGCACCCTCCTTGGAGCTCTGGTGCTACTGTGGCTTTGAAGCCCTCACTGAGATGTATATTATGCACTACAGGATAACAGATCAATGGTCCTCCTTGGCTCTCCTCAAGCAACAAAGCAAAAGTATGGGACAGAAACACAATATAAAAAAAGTCCTTCTCTAACGCAATGAAATGGTGGAGTTGGCCATTCCATATCACTACTTCCTGCAAAGGGAGAAATGGTGCCTCCCTAGCCCATAGGATGGCCTGGTATACCCGTAAACTGCTGTCAGTAAATGACAATGGGAAACTACATAGAATATGTAGTCCCCAGTCTCATACAGGGGTAGACTCTTCCCATGTCTTGCAGACATGTGAACTCTCCCAGCAGAAGTAGATTCCATGAAGTATGCAGTTAGCCACAAAGATGTTCAAAGATTTAAATTGCTCAATAACCATTTTTTTAAAAAAGGAAACCTACTTTATGGAAATGGGCTTGACAATATTTATTTACGTTAATAATATTTTCTTATGCTCAGGCTGCTAGCTACCTCTAATTAAACAAGAAAAATTAGGAGAGTGATCAAATCAATTTCTTCAATCCAGGCTAACATTACACAAGATCAATTACTGAACCTACACGTCCTGCCATAGTACCTCAACTGACCTTGTAAACTTTGAAAGCTGGTCAACAATCCTCTTACTACTCGGAAATGCTGTCCACAGTTTTAGAGCCGTGTTAGATAAGGATTCTAGCAAGAATCTGCCTATCCTCATCTGCCTATATCCCCCTCTCACATTCTCTGATATAAGAATGTCTCGAAAAACTCACAACTGACAGTTGAACCCATGTATAAAAACTGAATGTCTCAAAAGAAGGCTGGCTACTACTTGGATTAGGAAGGAAACCTTACAAAGCTGTCAACAATGTTCTAGTACTAAAATAATGCTATTTCACTTCAACAGGGAAAAAATCTGATATTGCAGCAGTCTAGATAGCTGTTCCTCAGGCTGGCCTTTAATACTGCAGGCAAAAAGGTGTCCAGAACTAAGTGCACCGTTATTTTTGTTCCCACAATTAACTAATTACCTGAATGCTTCTAAAAACAGAGGAGAAAAAAACTGCAGTCTCCATCAGAACTGTGCAATCAGAACCAGAAGCCCGGTCCAGGAGGCTGTTTTTAAAAAGTAGGCCTGTTTATGTATATATACACAATATGTGATGGAAATGCTTAGGATTCTGTTTCTAAAAGGCCCACCTGTTTGTCCTGGAGTCAGTTGACCAGGCATTCTATTTATAGACATAATTCAACCTTTATAATATATTTTCTGTTTTTCACTTCTTACTGGTGGTTTTTGTTTTGCTTTAATTGGTAGAAATATTTGCATAAAAATAAGACACCAGTTCCTCCGCTGGTGTAAATCTGAATAATTCCATCAAAATCAGCGCAGCTATAATGATTTTCACCAACTCAGGGGCTGGTCCATGGGGGTTTAACTTTAAGAGCCCATTCGCTCAGCCAGTTTTTTACCCACTTGAAGCTATAATCCCCTATATGCAACATCACAATTAGTTACTGGAGAGATAATTGTGATGTCAGAAACAGGATTATAACTTCAAGTGATTAAAAAAGCAACAGGAGTAGATGGGCTCCTGGGGAACAAATATCTAAAGTTTTGGGCTATTGTCCCTTATGGTAAAAAAAAGAGGGAAAAGCAAAAAAATATAAAATAAAAGAGAGTGTTTCCCAAAAAAATTTATTCAGCATTTTCCATGAGGCATTTACAGTTCTTTAAATAGCCATTTTCAAAGTCCACTGTTTGACACCCCCTCCTCAATGAGAGAGTATATCATTAAGTAGTCAGACTCCGGAATGAAGAACTACAATTGTGTATTTTACGTCACAGATGACTGTTGTACTTTACATTGCTACTGAAACGGTAATCAATTTCCCACATACAAAGGCTTGATTTAAAAGCCAGCAATGTGTAATGTTTTTTGATGAATCATCTAAACAAGCTTGCCAGCAATTCTAGGGGTGTCAGAAAGAAAGGAAGTCAAGAGGATTAAATAACCTTCCCCTCCCCCACCTTATAAGCAGGTCAATATTAATCAATGGACTATGATGAGTTTCCAACATTCGTCAAGCCAAATGAGTTGACAAATGACCCAGGCGTCTAGGACTTCAGGATTTCCTTGCATTTTGAAAAATTATGGTGTACATTTGTGCGTGCTACTCCAACCAAGTTTCTGAAAGTGGAGATTCTAGATACACAGAGTCAAAACTAGTGCGGTCTTATCTGTTGACAACTATATCACACAGTTCCCTAAATTCCTGAGTGGAACACAAATGAATCACAGATATAGGCAGTTGCTGGTGTACTGCATGGACCCACTGCACCTGAAATCAAGTCTGCTCTAAAAAAGCTCACCAGCAATTCCAGGGGTCGAGTCTGAGAAAGAAAGGAAGTCAAGAGGACTAAATCCCCTTCCACTCCCCATCCTATAAACATAACTCACATCCATGATGTAGAAAGCAAAAAACATAAGGAATATAAAGAGAGAGCTATTAGGTTATACATATTGTGATTAGCAGCAATATTTTACCAATGTAATGGGAAATCTTAGACGGATTTAGAGGCATCATACTTAACATGCAGCTCCTTGCTAAACATCTCAGGGAAGCTATCAGCAGCAAAAGCATCTTAGCAACTATTTTGCTTTGTTCTGAAACCAATATGGCTGAAGTTTTAAATATTGCATACTTAAATAATGGATTTTAAAAATATATTATCCTTAAAACAATCCACAACCAGCAGCATGTATCTGGCCCATCTAAAACACACTTCTCTATAGCAAGGATATATATGGGGCTTGGTTGCTTTTAGACTTGAGAAACAAGTTGATGGCACAGCATTATTTCTAATAACTTCTAACGGCTCCTTCCTTTTTAGAAAGCAGAAATTCATTGCCAACACATGGCTCCCATTCACAAGAATATTTATGGTGCTGATAATTGAATTCCAGTCACGTGACTCGACAAGGCTAACTTTTTTTTTAAAGATCAACTGTAATTTCTAGACATCTATAAATTTCTTCACTCTCTCCTTAGAGAGGAAGCTCCCTGGAGCTCTGCGGATTCCCTCAATTTTATTTATCACCCCTCTCTTCTAAGCTATGAATGTCATAATTCTTCCCCTCGTAAAGACCTAGACTCAGTTTCAATCAAAAACACTCCTTGCATCAATCAAGTCACCAAAGAGCAGCTAGAGTAACACAAGACACTTCCCCACCATCACCACGGCCTTCAGGGACTGAGTACACTTTCTCCATAGCACTTACAACCTACTGACTTAAGCTTGAGACTGAAGTCAGGACTCTAACTTTTACCCTTCATCATGAGGGTTGCAATCTGTCAGCTGTAGCTGCCTTTTGACCACTGTTGCCCCTCCACTCTGTGATTCAGTAGGGAGACTTCCTTAGCCTTCTGAAGCAGACAAAGGGTACATCCAGACTACCCGCCATATCGGCAGGTAGCAATCGATTTTTCGGGGATCGATATATCGTGTCTCATCCAGACGCGATATATCGATCCCCGAACGCGCTCCAATCGACTCTGGAACTCCACCGGAGCGAGCAGCGGTAGCGGAATCGACACGGGGAGCCGCGGACGTCGATCCCGCGCCGTGAGGACCCGAGGTAAATCGATCTAAGATACTTCGACTTCAGCTACGCTATTCACGTAGCTGAAGTTGCGTATCTTAGATCGACACCCCTCCCCCCCCCGGTGTAGACCAGCCCACAGAAATACTTTCCTAAATGATGTTCCTTTCAACAATCTGCATTCAGTGGAGGAACAAAAAGACTAAGGGCCTAAAGCAGAGTGTATAATCTGTGGCAGCTCCACAAACTTCAGTGCAGTTACTCCAGTGTAAAATCAGTGAGTGTGGATCAGAATCAGGCTCTCAGTATGTGAGACAATCATGCTAGCATTAGCAATGCCATTTATTACTTGCTCCAGTTCACAAATCATGTAAAAGCAATACAACTGGTTCTACCTATTATTCAGAGTTTCCTTATATTTCTGATTCAACAGGTAAACAAAGCTGCCATTAGTCCAAGTACAGTAGTAGATCGATGTCTCTTAACAAGCACCAAAATGCCTATTTTCCTGGCTCTTTAATGGCTTTTCCAAATAAATGGGTTCTGACTGTAAAAAAGCCATAAGCTTTTAAAAGGGCTGTCAAATATTTTTAAGTATATTTTATTGCTTTTGCTCTGCTTTGTTAGTGATAAGTTATTAAAAACTTAAAATATTTTTTCAAACCATTTTTATGCTGAGCAGTTTGGCAAATGAAGACTATTTTTCTGTGCTTTGAACAGACCTTGAATTAATATGACTATTTTTGGTTCAACCAAATCAACTTTTATAGCGCTTTATTGCCTCTAAATATCTTTTTGTACTCCAGCACAGATTGTTGTTCTTTAATGTTTCTTCATTAAAAGAAACTACCATTTTTCTCAGCCTGATTCCCAAAGCCAAAAAATATTTATGATCAGCATGAATAAACTGTGAAACATATATTCAGACATAGATAAAAAACTGGCACCTTTAATACCAGTGGCAGTCGTCTTATTAAAAAGTCATTGTATATAGCAGTGTGAGAACCCCATATTAAATACCTGGGATGAAATCCTGGTCCTATTGAATGGGAATACTTTAAAACTGAATTAACTGGGATTGTGGAGATGTAGGTTCTATTCTCCGCTATGCCACTGCCTGGATGTGAGACCCTCAGCAAGTCAATTTCACTGATCTGTGCCCTATTTTCTCCATCAATAAAATAGAGACAATGCTACTTACCCACTTTTGCAAAGCTTTTCAGCATCTCTAGACAAAAAGTGTTAATTATTGAGCAGCATTTTAAAAGTATAACGTGTAATATAAATAAGTATCAATCATAAAAAAGAACTATAATATTTATACCTTTAATATTTGCATAAATGTCATACAACTTCTTACTTTAGGAGCTTTTAGACGTCTGCTGTGAGCAAAATGAGTGGTGTTTTAACTAGTTCTTCAGTCCCAGACAAGCAAATTTGTGTGGTTTTTACAGGTCCTACAAAAATAGTTGTTTAAAAAAAACATTTATTGGAAATACAATAGTAGATGGCCAAGTGCCCTCTTCCATCATTGCTGTCAGATCAGCTTTCCTCAGTGGAGCCATGCATGCCTCTCCCACGTAAATTGGGTCTCCCCGTTTGTCCAATTCAATGGCGCTATGACAATTTACACAGTCTGAGGAGCTGGCCCCAGAAGTTTGCTTTTACATCTTCTTCTTGAGTTTCTTTCTTTTTTTGACTCAACTTTTCTTTCTCCCACCAAACAATGTGATAAGTAAAGCCTTGTTTTTCAGATAAACAGAGAACTCTCCACAAGCACATTAGCCAAGTCCTGCTGCAAAAGGAAAACATTGATAAGTGGATACAAAGAAAGATTCTCGACTACTGGCCACAATTAAACTTCTTTTTCGATGAATCATTACAGTCGAGTGCCCACACAATGAAAATATTGTCATGGCAGATACCACCAGGCCTTTGATTTTTAGAGGCCTGAGGTAAGCCTGGTTATTCCAGACCCATCAAATCTTCCTGAGAAATGTCTGCAGTGCCCAGACTTGAGGCAACAGCTTCTATTTAAATGGCAGCCTCAAAGAAACATAATGAGCGAGAGTTTTTCACAATACCATGAGTGCCTTTCTAAGATCAGCCTGCAGGTTTTGCAGTTGCCTGAGGCCGGCTCCAACTGTATGTTTGCTGAAGCTTAGCTCCTACTGTCCAACAAAAGAGCTGGATGAGTTTCGTGTTTGATTCTATTAGCTGCTGCAACACAACTGGAATAATTTACTTTTGTGTATTTAAACTTGCGTGTATGTGCTCATAACACAAAAACTAGGGGGCACAAAATGAAATAAGCATCAGGTTTAAAACAAACAAAAAGAAGTATTTTTTCACACAACCCACGGTCAACCTGTGGAACTCCTTGCCACAGGATGTTGTGAAGGCCAAGACTGTAACAGCGTTCAAAAAAGTACTAGATAAATTCATGGAGGACAGGTCCATCAATGGCTATTAGCCAGGATGGGCAGGGATGGTATCCCTAGCCTCTGTTTGCCAGAAGCTGGGAATAGGCAACAAGGAATGGATCACTTGATGATTACCTGCTCTGTTCATTCCCTCTGGGGCACCTGGCACTGGCCACTGTCGGAAGACAGGATATGGGCTAGATGGACCTTTGGTCTGACCCAGTATGGCCATTCTTATGATCTTAAGTAAATTTAGTGATAGCAAGAGATGCCAGATTGATCTACAGAACAAATAAAGCCTGGGGCAGGTGCAGTACAAATTTCCCCACACTGCTCCATCAGTGTGCCTTAACCCTGACCTGGAAGAGCAATCTGTTGGGGCGAGGAAGGTGTTCAAAGGCCATGCTCGTTTAGGGTTCAATTCACCCTGGTGGTGCAGGAGGTCAGAACAAGGCCTGTGCACCACTTGAATCATACTTAGACCCAGTTTCTTCCTCAGTCCTTTATCTCTCTGCTGACATTGTCAACCAGGAATTGCCAATCTCTCTGCCAGTCATTGCCAATTGTGGTTGTTTTTTGTGATGTGTCCTCTACATCAAGATCATTTCACGAAGGCCATCACAGAGCCATCAGATGTCACAAGGCCAGGTCCTTAGCTGGTATAAATCAGCATTACTCCATTGACGCTGAGATTAGAAAGTGTGTGCTTTGTTCCAGAATTGGAACTTTGTACAAAGAATAGTTTTAGGCTCATCCAAAAGAACTCCTATAACACACTAATAACCTGGACCAGATTTGAAACAGAGGTCTAGAGTTGAAAAGAATCTAGAGTTTATATTTCATAATAAAAATTAAACTTCACCATTAAAAAATACAATAGCACCCAAGAAGCCTAAAATTAAAATATCTTTCCTTACCAAGTTATTTTCTTAGAGGTGTGGAAAGTGATTTTATTGTTGTGGATTTATTCAAGAGCTGAAGATATTCTTTATTTTTGTGCTTGTTTGTTATGGCGCATCAACCTATAGTACTACAGAGATATTCACACGCAAGCCACTGATATAATATATTGGGTCAATAACTAGTAACAATCAATAATAATGTGTAACAATGGACAATATAGATCCATTAAAAGGAAGTCATTTGCACAATAAATTGTGCATTATAGAGATCAACCATTGTACAGATCAGTGAACCAAAGTATTATACAAAACCTAGAGATAGAAAAGAACATATTTGACCATCCAGTCCAGCTTTCTGCCAATGCAGAATGATCCCTACGGAACATTTTCTAGTGCTTTCTCCATTCTATTTTTAAGTGTCTCAGGCTAAGGGATTAGCAACATTTCTTTTGGGAGAATATTCCACTAATACATCTCACTGACAGTACATTTTTATCTGTGCCCCCACATATCATCCTATGTAATTCTCTGCCCTCTTCTTGGTATTCACACCCTTCACATATCTGTAGACTACAGTCAGATCTTTGGTCTTCTTTAGCTCACTTAAACATATTTTGCATTTTTAGGGTCACACTATGATATCCCTACAATAAATAGCACATTACTTTCACAGCCCCACTGACTTCAAGGGGAGTACCTGTGGAGTAAGGAGATATTCAGTGTGAGTAAGAGGATCACAATCTGGCCCTTAATCTTCACTCATAAATCATATAACTAGCTCCCCGTTCCCCCAGTTTCTGCAGCTCTTGTCAACATCTTTCTGAAGTGCCCAGAACTGAATTCTTTGGGCAGTTACAACTGAGCCAAACAGAGGGAGTTTACGACTATCTTGACCCATTATGTGATGCCTCAGAGTAAATGAACAGACTGAAATGACTTCATCACAACTTTTGGCAACATGACTTCTTTAAGATTCTGCTCTTCCCAAGGGTGTTCTCCATACCCCTTATTAGAACCCCGAGAAGGCGGTGTGACAAGCGATTTCAAGGAAGGGTAATGGTCAAGTCAGCTAGTTATGGAGAAGGGATTTTCATAATTTAACAAAAGCCAATCTTCAAGGAGATGAAAAACTGAGAGGAAACAAACATTCCTGACCCCAAATAGGGAGCAGTAGAACAGAACAGCATTTAATGGTTTGTAAATATAAACATAGGGCTACAGATCCGTTGCTTATTTCTATCCTAATCCCTTTTCAAACTCATTCTCCTAATGTATATGAGAAGTATTAATTTTTAAACCTATGTAAGTTCTTGGAGACAATGCAGACTGACTTAATTATAATCAATAAAATTTACAGACAGCGATGCAACCAAGCAGAAATGCGCCTACCAAAAAGTACAGCACAAGATTACTCTACAGTTTCTCTGCTGCACCACAGTAATATGACCTTAATAAATATTTTATGATAGACAATGAATAACCAACTATCAAAATGGCAAGTTTTAATAGGTAGGAAATAATAACTGAGCGAGTTTACCGAAGAAAACAGATGTATTCATAATAAGTAACTTTAAAATTTACTGGTTTGGGTGCAGTCTAGTCAGCTACGAAAACTGTGCTGTGAGGAAGACAAGGACTGCTCTAACTTCTAGCATGTCCAACCTATCACGTTGTACATTGCACTGTGTGATATAATGGTTTTACTGGTGCACGCCAAAAGACAAATAATGGTCTTACTTTGGAAGCGATCTAGCCAAATTCACCGCCATTTCTCTTTTACGTCTCACAAAAATGTGCATAAAATGAGGATGGTTATATTTCCCTACAGCTTTCACCTATGAGGCAATAGCACTCCTGTGGCTGGCTATGCAAATCCTCCGCAAGTGTAAATCCACACACGGACTCGTTCGATGACCAGTGCATCTTTTTACCAATACAACTCTAAGCTGGTAGAGACCTAGCAGAGACTGAAACTCTCAGTCTCCAATGTTCCAGAGTACACAGCATTTACCAGAATTATAGAGCCAAGTTCTCCTCTCATGTACACTGATGAAGCCTCGTTGCCTTTGATGTGGTCACATGGTATAACAGAGAACACAGTTTGATCCACACTTTATCAGATGATCATTAGCATTTCTGTAAAAAGCGACAAAGAGTCCTGTGGCACCTTATAGACTAACAGAAGTATTGAGGCATGAGCTTTCGTGGGTGAATATTCTTTGTTGCTTTTTACAGTTCCAGACTAACACGGCTACCCCTCTGATAATTAGCATTTCTATGGTTCAGTTCAGGTTGGTGGTACAAGCTAGTTAATTTTACCATTTCCATTTGGAGAAGCTCCCCTTTGTCACTGGTAGATACAAAAATCAAAGGGATATGAACTGAACAACCTATTCTGTTTATCTTAGATACTTATATGGCCCCTCTTACTATAAGAGTATAGGAACATGAAACAATCTTTTAAAGTATTTATCCTGGGAGGCAGGAAAGCACAAATATTTTCATTTTACAGATAGAGAACTGAGGCATGGAGAGACTAAGTGATCTGCCCATGTTTACACAGGATATCTGTGGCAGAGGAATAATTAACATGGGTTTCCTACAGCAGGGTCCTAAACACCAGACTATCCTTCCCCTCTCTTAAGTCACACAGGAAGTCTGTGGCAGCAAAAGGAACTGAATTCAGGTCTCAGGAATACCAAAGTAGCACCCTAACTATCATAGAATCATAGAATACCATAGTTGGAAGGGACCTCAGGAGATCATCTAGTCCAACCCCCTGCTCAAAGCAGGACCTCTCCCCAGACAGATTTTTACCCCAGTTCCCTAAATGGCCTCCTCAAGGACTGAACTCACAACCCTGGGTTCAGCAGGCCAATGTGCTATCCCTCCCCCCTTTTGTCTCTTACTCAGTCTTGCTTCTCCATGTGAGTCCCATTCTCCCCTCTTAAGGCAGGTCTGCACTTCCGCTTAAGTCGCTCTAACTAACGTTGGCCAGGAGTGTGAAAAACGCGCTCTCCCGCCAACACAGCTTCCGCCTCTCGCGGAGGTGGAGTAATTATGCTGATGGGAGAGTGCTCTCCCATTGGCACAGAGCGTCTTCACCAGACGCGCTACAGTGGCGCAGCTGCATCAGTGCTGCAACGCTGATGTCGCGCTTCTAGTGTAGACCTGCCCTTAGTGAATGCACACTAATTTGCTTAGAAAAAGCATTATCTACAACCGATACTAACAACCTGAGAGGAGCTGACTTATTTTTGTGTGATAATATCTAGCACTCCTAGAGAAGTCAATATCTTCAGAGTCCTGTACAATGATTCCCTAATTAATCTTCACAGCACCTCTGTATGACGATTATTACAGATGGGGACACTGAGAGACAGAGAGTTAGCTAGCCCAAAGCCCAGGCTACTTCTTTATAACTGTGTTTTAAACTGTTCTGTATGAATGGATATTACTTTCTGTCTGTGACTGATGGTTTGCTGTTGACAGTATGAGTTTGATATCCATAAATATAAATGCTGAATAAATATTAAGTAAAGAAGATACCTTCTTTTGTAAATATTTTTCAGCTGGCATAGTAAATTACACTGATGCTGAAGTCACTGTTTCCAAAGCGCCACACATTATCAGCCTATATTATTCAATTTGAAGTTTTAATTTATAACATACTCCTGGTAATGTACTCCCAATACATTCCTCACTTCCCTTCCCTGTGAATGACAAAGAATGAAAGATCTTTACTGTATAAATATTTCATATTAAACCCTGGACTCTGTTTTATTTCTTCTATTGCCCTTTTCCATGTGTAAGCACTAGACACTGCCTCCCCAAAATTGCTGAGCTATGCATGAATGAGAGAGCATGTGTGTGCGCAACCCTGGGGCATCAATAACCACCACTCAGCTGCCACAGACAAGAGAGATAGGGACCATAATGGGGGTCCCTAACTTTAAAAATAAATTCAGGTCTTGACAGCAGAGACAAGGGTCCTGGCGGGATTTCAGGCCAGGGACATGTCCTCTCCTCCCTCCCAATCACCATGGTGGGATTCTTTGCCCCAATGCACCCCAAGTCCTCTCCCTGACCATCTGGGAGGGTTGAATAACTAGCAGTCAGCCTGTGGGACCTGACCCTTGCCCCATATCTGGGGAGGACATGTGCATGATTAGTGCCTCTTTGATACGTTCCCTTTGGCACTGGTTACAGGCAAGATTGAGGACTCCATCCAAAAACAAGACAGATGTTAGAGGGGCTACATGGCTGCTCCTCACATCTGTTTAGGCTTATGAGCCTGCTGGGTTGGGTTGGTTTTGCAACTCCATCCAGCTCACATGTTAGATGCACAAGGACCCGGAATTTGGTCCTGGGTCTGAACTAGCTGGAGTGTGTATGTGTGAGTGTGTGTGCACACAAGTACACTGGGGAGAGGAGAGTTAAAATTTTCCTTTGCATTTACTCCTTCATCCAATGATCTCGAAGGATTTTACTAATACTAATGTAAGCCTCATAGCACCCTGTGAGGTTAGGAAGTTCCTTTTTACAGACAGGAAACCTGAGGCAGAAGGAGAGTTATTGCATAACTTGCCCTAGGTCCCACGGAAAGGCCCTGGCAGACTTGGGAACAAACTGCACATCTCCTGACTTCTAATCCTGTGCATTAACCACAAGACGATCCTCCCTCCTAATCCAGAAAGAGAAGCCTTTTCCAAATGGTTAAGTAGTGAGAGCCAAACCAGAAACTAACACTGAAGTCATCTTGCCTAAGCATATGAGACAGGATTTAGCTACTGGTTTTTTATATTAAAAGACAACAATCTATCTAACCAACAGGTACTTTGTATCTTCCCTGTTTATCAATATTCTCTCTCATTACTAGTCATCTCCCTTTCTATGGCCTAGGAACATAGTTATTTCATTATTGGATTTAAAACAGTTATATGTTACCCCACACATATAAAGAGGAAATAAACTGGACTGACTAAATTACCTTTATTATCAGTATTGGTAATTTCACTGCAGCCATTTTCTTGACTGATGTATAGAACCCTATAAAATGAATCCACTGAGAAGAAGATGGAAAAAACAAGACAGTGATCAATGGATTCAATTAGTTACAGTATAATTCTACCAAGATGAAAACGATCAAGATACAATGCAACTTCTCTGGTGCAGCTAAAAGAAGTTAACAGTCTACCATTAGTTTTCCACTAAGTCTGCCATTAGTTTTCCATTCTGCAACTACTAAACTAAGTGATGTACAGAAGGAATGAGTATCAAAGGTATTCAGGAAAATATCAACAAGAAGTGGAGGCTGTTCTGCAGGTGGAGGTATTTATATAGTGTTTTAATAAACTAGAAATGCATTATGGCTGTATTTCTTCACACACAGAAAACGTTCTAACAAAAGAGCAATTTTTCTAATGACAACAAAAGAAAACCTTCCTAACAGCACATCCAAGCAAGAATTAACAATGCTGTCTGGAGCTACAGTTTCATTTTTAATAGCTTCTTAAACATTTTAAACTCCACTCTGTGTTTTCAGAATCTTTGATGCAGAGCACCAAGAAATCTGAATGCAGATACATTTAATGAGCAAGTCATGTGAATTATGCTTTGACTCAGAGGAGCTCTAACTTCTCTTTCTCTGTGCAAGGTGACATCCTCCAGTCAGAGAGGGTCACAGAATACAGACATGGCATGGCAGCTGATGGCATTTGTGGCAACTAAGCTAGCCAGGAGGCCATGGCTGGGGAAGGCGGTGTCTCAGAGGACCATGGCGACTGAGCTTACTTAATCACATTATTAAGATACTAATCAACAATAGCACTTAGCACATGGAAATAGCCAGTTTACAATATCTAAAGAGAGCAATCTGTATATTAAGCCCAGGACATTACACTACAAGGAAATATGTAAATGTCATCATCTTAAAAGATAAAGGCACGGCACAGAGTGGGGTTTTTTTTAGTTAAAGGAAATGAGATGAATGAATAAAGCTGATCAAATGATTAATAGAATCCATGATCTTAATCAAATTATTTCCAAAGAAGAAAAGGCTGCTCTGTTAAGAGCTAGTTGTCTCCATTTCATTAAGAACAATGATATTCTAACAGACCAAGATTTACCCAGTACATTATTCAGAGCAGACATATTTTTATGTTTCCTGTCCCTGCAGCAAGACGAACAAAGTTGTTGACGGTCTGCAGCACTAAAACCTTAGAAGTAGATGAAAACAACTTATAGCAATAGATTTTATTGCGACAATTGAGAGAAACCCCAAAACACAATGAAATGCAAACGTATGCTTGTTTCAAGATGTCTAAACTCCAACCACACTGTCATTCCACAAGGGGAAAAAAAATCTTATAAAAAGTTTTCACACCCTGTTGGGTTAAGAGACAGTGGATATTAATCCTATGGCTGCCATGCCAAGCTTCCTTTTTGTGGTCAGTGGAGAAGCTGTGTGGTTGGTCTCAAGCAGTCCAAAGTCTTTTTTTTTTCCCCTGTGTTAAAACAAGAGAAAGTGGGTCGGTAACATCGTTAAGGAGAAACCACAGCCAGCCCTCTCTGCTGTTGCTTTCCCCCTAAATGTGGCCTGCAGCTATTCTGCTTTCCAAAAAAAGGTTTAATTTAAACCATACACGGTGCTGCAAGCTGCCACGTTTCCAAACTCCACATTCCTTTCTAATCTGTGCACTTCAGAACTGACATATTCTGTTTGCAATGGTACCCAGACTAAATGCAATGAATAAATTATTGCTAACCAACTATTACTTGATTTGATAATAACAGATCTTCCCCCCCCCCCCCCCCACACCCTCATCCTGGGGCTAATGTAGTTCGCTGAAATTTTATATCGCTTTTAAGGAACCAGATTCATTTTTTTAAAATCACAATCTGTTTTGAGAGATTTTTCACAAAGCAAGTAGTGCTTTTCCAGGACTTGGGGACAGAACCTCAGTGAGTATAAATTGACAAAGCTCCACTGACTGCAATAAAATGATGCTGATTTACACCAGCTGAGAATCTGGCCCATCAGCTCTGTTTCCGCAAGCCCACATGCACAGCAGTCCTTGTTTTTCATTCATTATGCACCAATAAAATGTGCAGTGCAGAAGAGCACTTATTTATTTGAAGTTAAGCAAGATCCTTTGGGGCAGATCCTGCTCCCTTCTCCATGAGTGTGGAGAGTTCCATGGCAGCAGAACCACAGGCTGCATGTGGCCCATCAGGGTAATCTAATTGTGGGCCGTGAGACATTTTGCTGATGTTGACCGTTCGCAGGCACAGCCCCCCGCATCTCCCAGTGGCCACAGTTCGCCATTGCCGGTCAATGGGCGCGGCAGGAAAGGGTGGCCAGCACATCCCTACGGCCCGCCACTTCCCGCAGCTCCCATTGGCCGGGAATGGCGAACCACAGCCACTGGGAGCTGTGGGGGGCCATTCCTGCAGATGGTCAACATCAGCAAAATGTCTCGCGGCCCACAATCAGATTGCCCTGATGGGCCGCATGTGGCCCGCGCGGGCTGCAGATTGCCCACCACTGGACTATGCAAGAGAAGGGTGAGATTTTGGATAGCTCTGAAAGAGGTGTGCACCCCTTCACGGTACGGAGCTAGTTACACAGGAGCAGCTTGTGGATCCACAGCTATGCAGGTTCTCTCGCCTTCCCACAGAAAGAGGTTGCACCCTAAGGAATATTAGGCTGCAGTGGCCCTTCAAGAGTAACATCCAGACCTCTCTTGCATTTCCACGCTGCCTGTCTCAGAGACACGGGGCAAGCACGTGGGGCAGTTGCGGCCCACCGTGCCTAAAATCTGCTGGTACATGTTGTCTAGGGGATGTGTTCATTTCTGCACCAACCATTTATTTGAATTTTATGCAGCTAGACTATATATAAGTGTAAGACCATCTTTTTGTTCTGTGTTTGTATAGCACCTAGTACAATGGGGTCTTGGTGCATGACCAGGGCTCCTATGCACCACAGCAGGGATCAGCAACCTTTGGCACACGGTGCGCCAAGGTAAGTACGTTTTCTGTCTAACCTAAAACCAACATACAACTCCTGCTGATACCTCGCAAACATTACAAAATCATGAGTCAGGCCTCCAAAATCACCAGTTATTTTTCCCCATAACCATGAGAGCTAAAATCTAACTATTAAGAAAAAAGGAGAGCTGAAATTCTCATATGATCACTCAATTCTTGGAGCTGGGACTTTAAGAGAAACACTAAATCAGGGGTTCTCAAACTGGGCGTCGGGACCCCTCAGGGGGTCGCGAGGTTACTACATGGGGGGTTGCGAGCTGTCAGCCTCCACCCCAAACCCCGCTTTGCCTCCAGCATTTATAATGGTGTTAAATATATAAACAAGTGTTTTTAATTTATAAGGGAGGGTCACACTCAGAGGCTTCCTATGTGAATGGGGTCACCAGTACAATAGTTTGAGAACCACTGCACTGAATGGTGTGAGATTCACAATAAAATGGCAAAAGTTGACAACAGTCTATAATGTCAGAAGTAAGTATGGCTGTATTTAAACACAGAGGGCCAGATCACTATCTACTGTAAATTGGTATAGCTCCTCTGAAGTCACAGGCTCCTCTTCTGGCCAGAAGAGTTGTGTGTATATTCATATAATGCAGTAGACAAGACACCAGATGAAGTTTTCTAGCATCAGCTCAGTGACTTGCATGGAAATGGAAAGAACTTACAAATGAGGTCCAGTGCCATGATAAAGTCATATTTTTAGGGTTCGGATTTTCAAAAGAACGAAAGGGAGTTAGATGCCCAGTGCCCACTGAATTTCAGTGCGAGTGGGGTGCCTGACTTCCTTATACTCCTTTGAAAATCCCAGCCTACTTTAACAACCTTGATAAAGTCCTTTCAAAAAGCTGGTATAGTATAAAAATTGGTACTGAATAAAATAACATATGGACGCAATATGTGCCTTAGTAAGTCAGTGAAATATTCATATAAGTCTAAACCTGAGTTATTATTTATTATTATTGTTCTTGTTGCTGCTTTTGCGGCCAGGAAGTCCAATAATGCCTGAAGGATGAGCAAATGTCCATCATCTTCAGTTGTCCAACTAGTAACCTCCTGTGACAGGGTATACCAGGCACTCTGAGGCCCCCACACCCCTAGGGTTACCAACCCTCCAGGATTGCCCTGGAGTCTCCAGAAATTAAAGATTAATCTTTAATTAAATATTATGTCATGTGATTAAACCTCCAGCCAAAATTGGCAATGCTACACACCCCGCCCCAGGAAAAAGGGCAATAGAGGTGAATCCTCCAAGCTGCCTAGCGCGGCTGCAGGGAAGCAGCCAATCATCGATGCTTCAGGGACCAGCCAATCAGAGTGTTTCAGGCCCATATAAAAGGAGCTGCAGTACCAGAGCAGAGTCAGTTGCTGCCTGGAGCTAGAGATGTGAGGATGGTGCTCCTGACTGACTGCTGGAAGTCAGACAGAGCAGTTACTAGCATGGACTAGGGGAGCAAGAAAGGTGCTCCTAGCTGGCTGCTGTGACTCACCCAGAAGAGTTATTGGCAGAGGCTGCAGGGAAGTGGCCCAGAGAAACACTAGCAATTAGTTAGAGGGATACAGAATATGACTGCTATTTATAGGGTCCGTGGCTTGGGACCTGGAATAGTGAGCAGGCCCTGGTTCTCCCCACTGGCCACAGGCAGAATGGCCTAGCCCCAGAGAGGGGAGTTTAATTAAGTCCTGAGGAAAGGAGTTAAAACGGACCCCAACAACAGGCTAAATATTGAACTTTGATACGTCCCCAGAAGGGAACTGAACTGACAGTGACTCAGCTGGAGAGCTGGGATCAGCAAGGCCCAGACAGGGCGAAGAGTCTCCAGGGAGGAAACACTGGGGGCACTGCTCCATTCCAGAGAGGGAAAGATACTAGAACAAGCCCAGCGAGAGCTGCAGCCAGACCCCAATTTGGGTACCGCGATGGCTCTGTTGGAGGGACTGGGTAAAGGACTGAGCCCAGGGAAGGCTACCCATAAAGCCATGACCAACTGAGGGCACTGTGATAAGCCTCATTGGTGAGATAGAAGACTGAGCCCAGGGAGGGCTGCAGGAAGATGGTACCAGGACCGTATCCTCCAGAAAGGATTTGTTTATTTCTCATATGGACTGTGTGTGACTCATCTGGAGGGCTGAGTTGCTAAAGACCTACTGGAATCAGAGATATCGTGCAGGCACATGCACTCGGTCAGCAGACAGTGCTCGCGAGAGGCGAGTGAGCCCTACCCCACTACACCCACCTAATAGGATAATGTAGCCAAAGAATGGAAAGGTAACACAGCATCTAGCCACATTATGTTTCATTTATTTTTGCACTTTGGCGAGTTGTCCCAAGAGAATTAATGTTTTTAAATGGCTGCATCTTTTTAGGGCAACTGGCTGTCCTCTACTACAATATCAATGCCATGTGCATGTGCATTTCTGGAGATGGACCAAGTTGCCTTAGCAATCTGAGAGGTGTATGTATGGCAACTTGAAATGTTAAGGACTTTAAACATATTTTTAGAGTGAAATTCCCTTTGTTTCGCTCAAAGGAAACTCTACACTACACAAGAATGATGAGGAAAAGGGTTTCTCCCTTCAATGCAGCCGTAATTGTCATTAACATGAATGGAAATTAATGCATATGGATCACCGAGAGAAGAATAAATCCCTCAGTGTGTAACTTAACCCTATAAAAAAAGCAAGGCAATTCAGAGAAAAGGTTAAAACTAATCATATGGAGTTACTCTGGATTTAGACAGGGGTAACAGAGCTGAATCAGCCCATTGTGTTTAATTCCTCCTGCATAGATGGGGCAAAATTCTGATGTTTGAACAGATTCACTGAGGGGCAAAAAGAGACAGGGGGCCTTTTCTCTGCTCCCCAGAATAGGGCAGGGCAGGCCAGAGGCCAAGTGCTCCCCGGAGTATTAAGCAGAGGGATCCAGCTATTGCACCCAGCAGTGAACCCTGTAGGAGCCCATACTGCTCCTTTGTGGAGCGGCTGTAAGTAATGTAGCAGGAAAATACTTCACTCTACTGTGTGCAGGCAGGATTGCCCAGGGACACTCCACTAGACTATATGGAAGATCATCCATTGCACTGTATGAAGATCCTTGTAATCTATAGCCCAGAGTATACAGTCTTTGCAGCAATGATATGGAATTAATACGTATTGAAAGTGTCTATGAAAAATAAATACAATGTGCAAAAGTATAACAACTCAACCATTTTAAAGCTGGACGCAATAAGCAGCAAAATGGCTTAGTTTATACTTGTGAATTTAAAATGCTAATTTCACTGTAATAATAAGCCGCTTCTTTAAGAAATAAAAAAGCTTCAGAAACACAAATAAGCACGTGTGTTGCCATAACTAAAAGGTGACCAATCAGTATTTTTTAAATACAATTTGGTAGCAGGAAAAATTGGTTCCATGCTGGGACTCTTTATGTCAAGTCTTAACCAGAGCAAAATTTTATGGCCCAGTTATAAACTCCTGAAAATAAGGGCTTATAATAGAAATGCTGACAGACCCTTAATTATAGCAGCACTGGGTGGGCACTGCTGTAATAAAGCCCACATATTTTCCCTTTGATCAGTATTTACAGGATGCATTGGAAATCATCTTATTTACAAGTGCATGCACACTCAACTAGGTGGAGTTTTATACATTAAAAAAACAACAACAAAAAGGAAGTACAAAGTACGCCGTTAAAAAACCAGGGGCTTTACCTCCTGGTGTTCAAGCAGCATACCAACCAGAAGCTCCAGGCATTGACTAATGTTTTTACTCTTCCAGTTTGTATAAAAGGTTGAAGTTCAGTCTAGTGCAGTGCAGCATTCCACAAGACCTGCTGCCTCTTTAGGCAGGCGATTAATCACATGATCGATAGACCATATGATTAGGCACTAATAGCTGATAGGAGGAGAGAATAAACAACCATAAATTCGCTTTGTACTGCGTAATCCAAGTGTAAGAGAGGTCAGATAATGGCCACATAAGGTCATGCTGCCTAAGGAGCCCATATGGGAAAGATGGAAGATACATACATTTTTAAATATGTTCAATTATTATCGTATTGCTGAGCAGGGCTATTCTGGCCAATGCACCTCTATTATTTTGGCATTATTAGGGCATATGGGCAGCTTCAGTGCTCCAAATTAGTCATTATATTAAAAAATGAGAGCCCCTCCCACACACACACAACTTTATTATGGCAATAATTTTGTACGAAACACTACCCTTGGTATAATTTAGCAATTCACAGGGTGATTCAGTTGCTCGGCCTGTAAAAGGGTTCTTTAACAGGAATTAAATGAACATGGAAGCATCCAGAGTTTGGTTTGTTGTTGTTATTGTTGTGTTTTTTCTCTGTAGTCAAAGCACTAGGTGGACTGTTTAATTTCTCCTTTGCACATTACAGCTGGGAGTTCTGCTGCTCTTATGAACTCACACTATCAAGACTGGATGCTCAGCATAAAAGCTTGGTTTCAAAGGGTCATAAATCTCTGCCTCCTCCCCACCCCCACCTTCATTCCCTTTCTTCTTCCTTCTCTAAGGCTCTTCCCTTCCCCACACACAGTCTTCTCTGTCATAAAAAAATGGTCTCTTCAGGACTCAGATTCAAGCCAGGCTTATGGCCTTTATTTTACAGTAAACATATCCTTTGTCTCTGTCAACAAACTCTAGAAGAAACAAGAGTGGCTGGTTAAGGGGGGTGGGGGGAGCTTCATCCACCCCACACAAAAGCAAGGAGTTTACAAAAACTCTCTGTCAATTATTGGAATTAGACACAATAAGTTACTTCCTATCATTTAAATAAAAACCTTACTGGTAAAGAAGTCACTGAATGCTACCTTGGTAAGAGATGGCCAACCGTTGGGCATCCTTCATTGCCCACTGGCAGACTTTGTAAATCACTTTTATCTGCCAAATTGTAAGTGGGACAACCACCATCCCTTATCTATTTTGCTTCTGAAAAGCATTTGCTCCCCTTCTCAATGACATGAGATTCTTGGGATGCACTCTTCTTTTGTTACTTCCCAGCGTTAATGATGGGTAAGAGCGAGCATGCCTAGCCAAGCTCTTCTGTCTGTTCTAATTTATCTGTATTCATACAGAGAATGTTTAAATCAGGTCAGTGTGTCTTAAACTACTACGTGAAGATGCTGTTCAACTCAGCATGAAAATGAAGCTCTGCTTCAGATACCATGTAAGCTCTTGACTTTCAAAGATACTGTGGATTGCACAATGTAGAGCAAGTCAAAATCACTGGATTGCAGGAAGAACTGCACATGCCCTTGAGTTCGTGAGTGACCAGGAGTCTGACAATGTATGGTGCAGTCCTATGAAAAATTACTGTCATTTTCCTAATTTATTTTTATTTTAAGACACATTTCAAAAACCTCATTGGGCCCCTCACCAGTCTTCAGCTGGAACCCACCTGATATTGGAGTTCTGAACCATGCAGTCTTGGGGCTGGGTGAGGAAATAGTTCCTCCAGTTCTACTATGCACCACAGTTTAATGTCCTGTGACATCTTCTCTTTTGGGAGAATCACTTCTACCTTTCCAAATAGGAATGCCAGCTTTTCATCTTGAAGGCCCCGCATGCATACTAAATACAAAAAGGAAGGGCCCATCAATAATCTGGAGCCATCCAATTTTTGAATGGCTTAACACCAAACACAGATGAAACCTAAGTGATTAGATCTTACGCTTTTTGGCACAGGGATGTTATCTTTTTATTTATTCTGTACGGCACCAAACACACTTTTAGGAGCAACATTGATAATAATAACTAATAATAATAATCATTAACAATCATTAATATTTTGCTTTGAGCTAATAAGAACAATATTTTCTTTGTTTAAATAAAACATTCTCTTTATGACCCAATAACCTCTCTTCCTCCAGCCATGGGATACCAACATGTAAGTGTTCTATGCAGAGAACTCTCACTGACCAAGCACTACCTTGTTCAGCATGTGAGAGCGTAGCCTCAGGTGCTATGACTGAACAGAAGACTTCCTTCTAAGAAATAGCTAAAGGTTTGAAATGAACAATTCCTTTCCCTCATGTACTTGTTCATCTTAGCATTATTTGTACAATCATCTGCTATTTTTGCTGTAAGTCTAAATCTACATTGCCATTTCCTTGAAAAAAAATTTTATAGCCATCACTTATTCTTACAAAATATTATCAGATCTAATTACATTTCAGTCCACTACTGCAATAGCTAACGTACCCAGCACTGAGTCGCTTGCCATTTACTCGAAAACAATATAAGCATTAAAAGTTGCTACCTATGCTGAATTCATTCTGAACCATTTCATTTTCATCATAAACAAGAGCAAAGAATTAACTATGGTGATTAACAAAGAGTATGTAAAAAAAGTATCAGAGGGGTAGCCTGGGTATTCACCCACGAAAGCTCATGCTGCAAAACGTCCGTTAGTCTATAAGGTGCCACAGGATTCTTTGCTGCTTATGTAAAAAAAGAGACTCTATATGACTGGATTTAATTCTACCTCACTACAACTAATTTATCCATTCAGTTGTTGTTAAAAACTCATTTTGAAGTAAGTGATGGAATTTACATGTGTGCATATTGCCCCACCCCGTTATTCCTCCCTCCGCCCATGTTTAAAAGGAAAGGGAGTAGTTATTGTGCCATGTGAAATCTCAGATGCTCTTCAAGGATGCTGACATTTATTTAATTAATTTCCCTCCCCAGCTTACACAATGGCCCTGTATGCAAAACCATGCATGAATAATTCCGATTTGAAAACCGCATTATTACAAAAGATGTCAAGTTCACACACTGTCAGCACTAATAAACTCCACACCCGGCTAAACCTGAGACACTGTCCCCCTTCCTCATCCCTCAGGTCAGCCTCCAAAGAAAGCCTTGGGCAAAACCAGCTAGACCTGCTATGTGCCCTGAGTGCCAGCAAACTCACCCTCTTGGGGGACCAACAAGGGAGGATGTTCCAGAGTTAAGGACCATCCTCTGAGAATGCAGGCTCCTACTACAAAGGAGGTATGCAGGACCCCCATTTTGTTGGGCTTTATAGACCAAAACCAGCACTTTATTATTATTTATTGTTACTGCAGAAGAACACCAGAGGACTGGGAAGATCATCGTGCTGGGAGCTGTACAAACACACAGGAAGCCAGACCCCTTCCCTGAGCAGCTTACAATCTAATTTAAGACACAGTACAAGTGAATGAGAAACACACTCAGAAGATGAGGTAATGGTAATAAAATGGTAATCAAATCATATTGTTACATAAATAGTTACTGCAAATCTTGATCTTTCTCTCCCTCTTTGTATATAACCAAAATCAGCTGCCCCTCCTTGCCATACAATCTAGCCATTACTGGTAGGCTAATTTCTTGCAGGCTGTACAGGGGAAGTGGGTTTTGAGTAGACCTGCAGGAGGTGGGGAACATGGCTTTAAGGACTGTACCAGAAATGAAGCGGAAGCCTGTGCACTTTGTGGCACACAGATGGAATATGCTCCATACAAGAAGTAGGTGGGCAAACACATCTTTCACTAGCTGAAGTTTCCAAGTGGTCTTCTGGTACATACCCAAACAGGGGCTTCATTGACATGCCAGAGCAGCCTTATAAGCAAGATTTCAATAAGAATGTAACAAGACCAGTTATACCTGGTTTGGTGTCCTTTCATCTGATGATGATCACATGTCTGATTGATGTTTCCTGCTGTGGAGGTGGAATTCACCAAAATAATCACATAGAAAACACTAGACTACAAAACCTGACCTGGCAAGGTGCTAAATGCTCCCTGCAAGGCTCTTACCACTCTTAGCTCACGCTGCAGCTAATGAGTAAACTGCACTGAGCACCTTGGAGGATCGAGCCCTATACATATTTGAGACAGTGATTTTCCCAAATTGTTATCTGATGTCCACTGCAGAACCCAGCAAAAGATCATCCACTCTAGGTACCACTGTGAATGAGAAAGCAAACAGCAGAGGGAAATCGTTACATATGGTACAGCTATTTATAAGGGGTGTGTGGAAAGCATCATTAATACTCAGGACCTTGTATTCCAGTTGCATACCTGAGACATGCATTAATGGCCCAAAGCAGACTCTAAAATGGCCTCGTCCTAAAGAATTACAACACATGAAAGTATTTGGTTCGCTCACATTTAATATAAATGAAATGATTATTTCAAACCGAAGATAACACAAAGCAGAATCCTTGGGCAAAATTCTCCCCAGAGATACTCATATGCAACTTCCATTGAAGTCAATGGGAGTCACACCCTCACATACCTTAAGCCTCCAGCCTCTTTTACGTTGAACAAAATTTTTAAAGCCTTTACAATATTGTAATAGGGGTAAATCCAAAATCACATTCTACAGAGAAAAAGAGGGAGGAATGAAGCAAGGAGATACTGATGTAGCTACAGGAGATTTTGGGAGGCTTAATTAATGTTTTCCAAGCACTTTGAGATCTTCAGGTGAAAGGCACTACAAACTTGCAGAGTGTTATTATTACTACATTTAAAAGAGAAGTGTGCAGACACTTTACACACTATTAAACAGACATTCCCATCCACAGTACATGCATGGACAGCTTAACACAATAATACATACTATTATGAAGGTTTTCCTTCCTTGGGCACTGGAACACACCTAGACTGACACCAAAGTATCCTATGGTAGAATGAATTATTCTGTCTACATCATCTTATACATTTGCTTCTTTGCTAACACTAAAATGTAGAGCAGCGGGATAAAGTTTGCTGATCTCACGTGCATAAACAGGACAGATGAGAAGTGCATGCACTCAGCATTTCTGTTTCAATGGGGGACGAAGAGATAAGGAGTTATCATTTTATACCTCTATGATTTACTTGCTCAGCACAAAGTCATCTGTCTCCTATGCTTTTTCTTAGTCCATGACATATGATCTATCAAAGAGTACGAGAAGTTACCAAACAGGTACATAAACCACAGGTGTCCAAGTAATACGTTTACCACAACTGGGTCAGGAGGTAATCCTCTCTGATTGGTTATGGAGCCCTACTCAACATGGATGAAATCTGCCCTTGTAAGAATCAGCATAAGGCTTTTGCACCAAGTCCCACTCAAAACAAGGCTTAAGTGGGATGACATTCTGCACCAGCTGAAGACAGATGAAGTATTTGGAGAGAGAATTGGGAACTGAGCTATTTGATAGAGGGCAGGGCTTTTTGTGCTGGCCTAATATTGGACCTAATTAACACAGGTGTTGGACACAGTCAACCTTCCCGACACATTTAAGAGCATCATGTAATCAAGAATGCTGGGTTGTACTAGTTGTGGCCTTTAAGTCTTGGGAATGAGTGGAAGGTCTTGTGTTCTCAGTGTGGTGGTAGCATATAAACTAGTCACAGAGAGAGAGGAAGTCTTCCCACAATGTGTACAAGGAAATGGTGTGCAATGTCAGGAGTTCTATTATGATGCATCTGGGATCCTCAGAGGGTCGACTCATGATTTCAGATCGTCAATACCCAGCTACGTGTTTACGTTTTCAACATCCAACACTCTCGTTCTCCTCTACACACAGATGTTCTGGGGGCACACTGCCAAAGGAAACGGGGGGTGGGGAGGAAGCCAGGCTGTTGTCAAGGATGAACCCCAGAGTTGGCATATGAGATCAGAGGCAGCTGCCCTCATGGATGCATATGGTTAAATTACTTGTGCCTGAGGGCAGGCTGGATGGTAGGCAGCCAATCAGCTTAGAATGGGCAAAGATAATTAAATCATCTTATTGCTGGGCAACCCACATTCAGAAGCTCCTTGGGCTGCATGTGACCCCTTGCTATGGCCACGCATGAGCCATATCTTTCCTAGATGCTAGTACACAGTGAAGACAAATTGTACGGCTAAAGATCAGACTAGAGCATTGCCTGTGCCCTTGTCTGGAAGCTCTACTGAAGAATGAAGGGCACCTGTGGGAACTAAAGCGTGGAACAGTGCATTTAAGGTGCAGTGTGCCAATATTTGTCACCAGATCACGCTCTTCATTTCATCTCTTGAATAAAACAACCCCCAAAAAACTATCGTTTACTACATTCCACCAACCTCCAATATGGCTAGAACTTTGGAACACTCCTCCTCAAGCTAAGTTTGTCTCACTGAAAACATGCTTCTCGTTAAAGAAACTACTTAAAATGTAGAATCTAAAATTAAGCAAAAATAGCAGACAGTATGTTCAACTTCAAAATTTGCCAGTACTCAGCCAAGTATACCATAAACAGAAGGCAAAACTGAATATTTTTAACTGAACAGCCCTTGAGTGATTAAAATTTGGGGCCAAAATAAACAATCTTTCTCTTCTCCTTGCAACAAAATATCTGACAAGGACTGGAGTCCCTTTCCATTTTTAAACTCACATTTTGATTATTACATGTTTGTTTTAGAATAGTGCCCAGAGGTCCCAAGCAGATTAGGACTCCATTGTGCTCAGCATTATCTAAACACATAGGAGGACACAGCCCCTTGCCCTGAGTGGGTGTAAGAAACAAAAGGAGGGAGAGAGAGAAAAGGTACAAGGGTAACAGTTATAGGAGCATGTGGTTTTAGGGTAGCTATGTGAATAATCTGCTGGTTTAAAATCTTATTTTTTAAATATAAGTATACAGTAGATATTAATGAGGTCAGTAAACCCTGCTGGCCTCCTGCCTAGCCATTTATGGAGACAATTAACCATAGGCATTGCTGTAGAAATGGGTATTAGGTAGCAGGAAGTATTTGAAAGCAGACAAGGTAGCGGCTTTACAGATTAGCTCAGGGAAGATGGTGCCTGGAAGAAGGCAGTGAGATGCTTGCAGGAGAAGGGGACAAAGAAGCAATAAAGGCTGGGGGAGGGAGAAGGGACACAATAGAATACAAATGCAGATAAGTAGAAAAGGGCTCAGTTGTGAACGGTGGTTAAAATCGTTGTTAAAAGTACAGCATAGACAGCTGTATCGCCTGCTGCGGAGAAGGGGGAGTCAGTGGAAGGACTCAGGGAAAGGTATGATGTGGTCAGAACCCAGGCTAGGAAGATGATCTTAGTAGTAGTGTTTTGAGGGGAGGAGGACACAGACTAGCGAGTTTACAGGGTTTTATCAGCGGGGACTAGAGAAAAATGTGGAATCCCAAAAAAGTTATGGAGAAAAAAGAGACAACATTAAGGAATAGTTTGGATATGTGGGGCTAGAGAGAGGCAGGAGTTAAAAATAACATCTGGTTATAGACATGAGCAACTGAAAGAATGGTGGAGTTATCGATGGTGACAGAGAGGAAGCGGGGAGGAGACACATGCTCCGTTTTGGCCATGTTAACTTACACTGATGGCATGACATCTAGGGGGAGATGTCATAGAGAGAGGCTGAGATGCAGGACTGGATAGTGGGAGACAGGTCAGGAGTGGAGAGGTAGATTTGTAAGTCATGGCAGCTGAAGTGAAGTGACAAGATATGATCACCTAGAGCAGTGGTTCTCAAACTTGGGCTGCCGCTTGTTCAGGGAAAGCCCCTGGTGGGCCTGGCCGGTTTGTTTACCTGCCGCGTCCACAGGTTCGGCCGATCGCGGCTCCCACTGGCCGCAGGTCGCCACTCCAGGCCAATGGGGGCTGCAGGAAGCGGCGTGGGTCGAGGGATGTGCTGGCCGCCCTTCCTGCAGCCCCCATTGGCCTGGAGTGGCGAACCGCAGCCAGTGGGAGCCACGATCAGCCGAACCTGTGGATGCAGCAGGTAAACAAACCGGCCCGGCCCACCAGGGGCTTTCCCTGAACAAGCGGCAGCCCAAGTTTGAGAACCACTAACCTAGAGAAAGGGTACAGAGAAAGAGGAGGACAGAGCCTAGGACAGAGTCACTGTTAATTAAAATGTGATGCAAAAGGCATATACATATGATCCCCTGCAGCGAAACCTATAGCAAAGGCCACCTCCAACAGTGAACAACTTCTTTATTTATATAGGATCTGATCCAACTTCCAATGAAAAGACTCCAGCAGGAGCTGGATCAGTGCCTAAAATGTACTTTACAGGCACAGAATAAGGCAGTCTCCTGTCCCACAGCGCTTACAGTCAAGGGGGTCAATCCTGCAAGCATTTGCATGTCAGTAACTTTATTCCTGGGAGTTGAATGGACAACATATAGATCAAGGAGACAGGAAAGAGAACAAATGGGATTTGAAGATGGGTAAGCAACCATTTAAAAGTATCTCCTATAAGATTTCCAGCAGTTTCTTTGATCTTTTGTTAAAGTCCACTTATATGAGGAAACTGACTTTGTTGGTCACTTAACATCAGTTTCACTGTATAAAGAATAAACATTACTTTGAGCCCAGTAAAGACTATTTAACCAACCCTCCCTCCCTCATTTCTGCCCTACTATGCTTTTTAACTCTGATCACCTTTCGTCAACTATGTTCAAGAGGACGCAATGCTGTTCTCATTATTTTAGCATCAGCTAGGTGGAATTGTTCATAATTTGCAGGCACTGAGCAGATTATCAGTTATATTACTTCAATTTAAAATGTTTCCATACGTTCTGTGTCAGCAGAAAGCATTTCTTACTATGGAAAGACAGTTGTATGTACAACAACCAAATAGCCTTTGACATGCCGGTTAATTACATCGGTTAGCTACTATCGCACATGCATGAATGCCGTGCTAACAAAAACACTTTGGCATGCAAAATGGAATAGATCAAGAAGTCGAGATGCCCAATCCTGCAACTATTCCACTTCCGCAGTCCCCATGAAATGTCGCAGCAGTCTATAGTTATTCCCACATGGAGTCCAACTGAATTAAATAGGATCCCATGCAGTAGGAACTGCACTTGCCGACATTCCCATTTGTAGGATCAAGCCCTACATAAAGTCAGCTATCAGTTTTAGTCTTGGGATAGTTCCATCTCAATGTGGAGAGGGGTTATACATTAGAAGCCTAATCCTGCACCCTGAAGTCAATGGGAGCTTTGCTGTTAACTTCAGTGAGTAAAGGATCAAGTCCCCCTTATTCAGCAAGGCACTTAAATACATGCTTAACTTAAGCACTTGCTTGAAGCATGGGATTTAAGCTAAGTGTGTGCTTAGTATTCTGCTGAATCACTGCCTACCTCTTTGTCCACACTAAGAAGTTACTTACCAATTATTCAGCACTCCACCCAACTAGATGCAAGGGAGGCTCTGCTTTATGGAGGCGACCTAGACTTCTGGCCTTGTTCCAACCCTGCCTTCAGCCACCCCTACTGATTCCCCATGTGCTCCCTTTCAGAAGCCCCCAAGTTCCATCCCTGAGTGGACCTACTGCAACAACTCCGCAGATGTGGGAGCTCAACCTGCTCCATAATTAATGCATGAAGCCTCTCATGCATCAAGATGTGCCCACCCCACACCTCAACCCCTTGGCACATACTCAGGACAAGTCACTAGGGAAGGGCCCTACATCATGCACTGTATGCCCTGATCGATCTTTTCCATCTCTAACTTTTATGATTCTATACATCTTTAAAAGCGTTGATTCTCCAGTACGCCATATGTAGCTACTTACACCTGCACAAAGTGTGTGCAAAATGCCAACCTTCTTTTCTGGTAGTGTTTGAAGCCCACTTTCCACGTGCTTTGCCGTGTAAATGGCTTTGCACAAAGTACAAGGAAACAGAGAATGGTGCCCTTTATTTTTTATCTCATAAACTTCAATTTTCTTCTTTCAGCTACCTGTCCTCATTATTCCTTCCAAGCTCTTAAAACACTCCATGACTATCTATAAAGAAAGAGGGGGGAAAATTACCTCCCAAAACCATTTTCATTGCCAGTCAATAGCAGCACACGGCGCTAACCACAGCCTTACTGCACTGACAGTTAAACTGCTTTTACACATCTACTTTCCACAAAGCTCTCACACAGTAATCCATTTAGTCATATTTTGACCAATAAAATGTATGAATAGCTAATCGAGTGGCTAACTTTAAAATGATATGAGATTTTGCCTTGTAATTACTTCCTCGGCTAAATAGCAAATTCCTATCAAATTCTAATCTTTCTATGGCTGCTGGAAAAATTTGTCTCCAACCATATAATTACCACCAACTCGCTTGTTCCTTTGTATGACTGAGAAGGTGCCTTAACCCTAGTTTAGCATAAAGACTAAAATAATGCCAGGCATTTGCTTAAAGAAAAGCTCCACCTATTTTGTTCAGCCCAGAAACCTTGAAGTTCAAAAGGTAAGGAGCACTTTTCTTTTTTAACATGAATAGAAACTGTGTAGGAAAATAGAAGTTTTTAATTAAAATGGGCCTTTCTCAGCTTGCAGTAGTGGAAGGCCTCTTGTTAAATCAGTTACATCATCTTTTACCCTGGCAGCATGGGATCATCATGAACAACTGTGAGTAACTGTGTGTTTGGCTTTGGCACCGGTTTAGCAATCATAAAAAGAACTGTAATGTTTACAAATTAAGGGCACGATTGTGCTTGAAGACTCAGTTCTGCTGGGGGCGGGAAAGAGGAAACACCAAGACACATTCTCTCCAGGGGAGCACAATGCCAGACCTCCTACAAGGAGCAGCCCCGATCTCTGCTTCTACTAAGTTCCTGCAAAAGACGCAGCATCCAGCAGATGGCAGAAACGCCACTCCTACCCCTCCTTCACAGTACTATTACCCACCCACGTCATCCACAGACGTTACTGTGGGGAGGCCTTAACCATTTGCTCCTAGGGTATGTCTACTCTACCCGCCGGATCAGCAGGTAGTGATCGATCTATTGGGGATCGATGTATAGATGCGATACATTGATCCCCGAACGTGCTCCCCGTCGACTCCAGAACTCCACTGAGCCACGGCCGTCGATCCCGCGCCGCAAGGACACAAAGTAAGTCAATCTAAGCTATTCTCGTAGCTGAAGTTGCATATCTTAGATCAATCCTCCCCCCTAGTGTAGACCAGGGCCTACAGTCGCTTCCTACCTCCTGGAGCCTGAGTAATAGTACACAACTTTGGGATGCAACCATGGAC